>NW_004797711.1:253318-255413 GCF_000002075.1 Aplysia californica | reverse complement strand
GGAGAGGAGAGGCAATCATGAGCGCGCTTGCTGGCGCGGGAAAAAATCTGGAGAGAAAGTGGGCCTCTCACACGGGTTACCTTCGGTGTTCAGTGAGTGTGTCACCAGATCTATTCGTTGCAGCACAGTGCACTGTCACTGTCTGTCATAATCGCTTTTAAGGACAAGCGGACTAATCCAGATTTCGGGGGTTTCCAGAATTCTTGACCTACACCAAAAGTGGGCGTTGTCCTACCTATAGGAGAAGTTGGTTTCTTTGGTGTGTATATTTGTTTGGTTACAGAGAAAAGTCTCCTTGGTTTGTTTTTTAATTTAAAAAAAAAAAGAAACTGAGCGAGGGGCAAATACTTTACCTTCGAGTTTCTCAAAACAGCATTTTTCGGGATAGCCCCGTTTGTGTTTAAAAGCGAGCAGTTTCCACAACACCGTGTGTCGGAGGGACTTTATAATGTTGGCGCAGTGTGTGCACGGTGCTTGCAATTTCTGTTTTTATTTTTTGTAGGCCATTCTCAATTGGACCTTTGCCATATTTTTTTATGGACGATCAGTAAGTGGCTGTAGAGATTATTGCTTGGATTTTAATCGAAAGTGCATTGAATTTCGTTTACTTGTGTTTTTGTAGACCATTTTCATTTGGACCATGACAGTTTTTTAAAATTAAAAAATAAAGTATATAAATAGATCTAATAATATATTGGCGATCATTAAGTTGTCGTGGAGAATAATGAATAATTCGTAGTCTAAAGTGTATCAAAACTCGTTTAATTTCCTTTTTTAAAAAAATTTTGCAGGTAATTTTCATTTGGACAATAACCTTTTTTTTTTCAATTAGGCCTACCGATCGTCAAGTTGTTTGGGAGATTACTGAATGCATCTTGATCTAAAGTGTATTGAATTTTGTTGGATTTTTAAATATTAATTTTTTAAAAACCCATTTGTGTAGGCCATCGTAATTCGAATTAGGTCTGCAACCTCTTTTTGTACCGATCAGTAAGTACTGTGGCGAGTACTGAATACATTTCTTAATAATAAAAAATTGCATTTGTATAGCGCTTGTCCCCACTAGAAAGCAAACTCTATGCGCTTTACACTATATTATTACCCCAGCAGCCCATAAAACACTCAGAAACATTCTCAGCTTCCCGGGAAGCATACAGTGCAAGCAGCTGATTAAGCGCTCAAACTCTAACATTTGACAAAATCTTTCACTGTCTATAGCTGGGTACCCATTTTCACCTTGGTGAAGTGTGGACAATTCGTGTAATGTGCCTTTCCCAAGGACACAACGTCGGGCCTACGGCTGGAACCCCGAACCCTCAACCTCACGATTACGAGTCCGGTAGCCTGACCACATTTCTTGATCTAATCTACGTAAGTGAATGATTTCGACTGCTGGCTGTTCACGGATACAACTTGTGTCTTCAGGGATACCACTTGTGTGTTCACGGATACCACTTGTGTGTTCACGGATACCACTTGTGTGCATTCTAAGCAGATCTACCTACGTGTGATAAGTCAATAGCTTGCAGCTGAGCACATCCCTGGCCAGCTAATAATAAATTGTTGTACGAATAAGCCTGACATTTTATTATTTTTATATTATATTTTTTTCTTTTTTCTTTTCTTGTAGTTCTATTTTTAAAAAACAACCCTTAGTGGTATCATTAGCATGTAAACAATATTTTTTTTTCTTTCGAAATTCCAATTTTACATGTTGAAAAAGCAGGAAGATAGGTCTAGAATCTACGTAATATAGGTACTATAATTGTTTAAAGAATGAACGCTCTCTCTCTCTCTCTCTCTCTCTCTCTCCTGTAGAGTATTTCTTCAATGCGTAGATTTTAACAGCTGGCGGCGACAGGTACTGCAGTTCTTCTGTGAGCCTTGAATGCACAGTGTGCTTTCTGTTTTGCATTGGCCGTATTGTCGAACGTTTCGGCAACCGTCAATTATTTAAGGTTCGATTCCCGAGTGGGGAGACATTCATTTTTTACTGAGCGTCTCGGTCTTTCTCTGTCCCCGTGGTTTTATGCACCCCGCATAATTTAGCAAAATTTGATAATTTTTTGCATAATTTCTGATTATTTTCCTTTAT
>NW_004797711.1:250962-252669 GCF_000002075.1 Aplysia californica | reverse complement strand
GTTTGTATGTGTGTGTTTGTTTGTCTGTGTGTGTGTGTGTGTGTGTGTGTGTGTGTGTGTGTGTTGGGGGATGTGTGTGTGTGTGTGTATGTGTGTGTGTGTGTGTGTGTGTGTGTGTTTTGGTGGGGGGGGGGAGTGGTTGATCTTATGAACACTACCCTAGAGGTGATATATTGGTCAGTTGGGATCTATGAATTGATTGACTAACCGTAACATGACAAGTTCACATGACCGGTCAACTGGAACATACCGTAACTCCTTGGGGATTATGACATTACGTACCGTAGCGAGAAGGCGTGTGTAGGTATTGAAAAGTCATGTAGTCACTTTCGTGTTTGGCATTCTTGATGAGATCCCAAACGATACAGTCGAACCTGCTCTAATGACCTCCTGTCCAAGACAACCATTTTTTTATACAAACAAACACTTGTCCAAGACAATCACTTTTATTTTCAAACAAACGAACACCTGTCCAAGACAATCACTTTTACAAACGACCTCCTCTCCAACACAATCACTTTTTTTTTTTTTTTTTTTACAAACGAACACCTCTCCAAGACAATCACTTTTACAAACGACCACCTCTCCAAGACAATCACTTTTTTTTTTTTACAAACGACCACCTGTCCAAGACAATCACTTTTTTTAAAAAAACAAACACCTCTCCAACACAATCACTTTTTTACAAACAAACACCTCTCCAAGACAATCACTTTTTACAAAGGAACACCTGTCCAAGACAATCATTTTTTTAACAAACACCTGTCCAAGACAATCACTTTTTTTTACAAACGAACACCTCTCCAAGACAATCACCTTTTTACAAACAAACACCTGTCCAAGACAATCACTTTTACAAACGACCACCTGTCCAAGACAATCACTTTTTTAAAATATACGACCTCCTGTCCAAGACAATCACTTTTTTACAAACGAACACCTGTCCAAGATAATCACTTTTTTACAAACGAACACCTGTCCAAGACAATAACTTTTTTTTTTTTACAAATGACCACCTCTCCAAGACAATCGCTTTTACAAACAAACACCTGTCCAAGACAATCACTTTTACAAACGACCTCCTCTCCAAGACAATCACTTTTTTTTTTTTTTTACAAACGAACACCTCTCCAAGACAATAACATTTTTACAAACTTCTTCATTTTTGTATGCAAATCAAAGCAAATTACTCTGTCAAATTTCAACAATGAATGTTCTTTCGTTAAAAACAGTTTTAAAAAAATCAATTCATACAATCAATCAATCATTCATTTACTCTTTTTGAGAGAGTCAGTGATAATTTCCATCATGCAGGGCACAGTCGAGGCCTGTGACAAACTGGCGTACTTCCTGAACTTGTGCCGACTCAAAAGAACCTTTCAATAATGCAAAACCCCCTGGACTGCGCTGTGGTTCTATTCAAACATGAAAATCTTTTCAACAAATGAGATAATAAAAAACATTTATCATTTAACGGCGGCAAACTTAGAATTCATTCAAAAGTCCAAAAGGACCGAGATTTTAAAGAAGTGTTTCATTCTTCCCTCTCCTCACTCCCTCTCTTTTTGTCTCTGTTTCTCATTTTCTTTTTCTCACTCTCTTTCTCTCTTTTCCTCTCCCCCTCCCTCTCTTTTTTTCTCTGTCTGTCTGTCTGTCTGTCTGTCTGTCTGTCTGTCTGTCTGTCTGTCTGCCTGTCTGTCTGTCTGT
>NW_004797711.1:245876-247967 GCF_000002075.1 Aplysia californica | reverse complement strand
GCCGACTTCCCTGCACAAGGTATTATCTGTTGAGAAAGCAAACGGGGAACAACATGGACCTAGATGCACGCGTCAAACGGGGAACAACATGGACCCACATGCACGAGTCAGACGGAGAACAACATGGACCCACATGCACGAGTCAGACGGGGAACAACATGGACCCACATGCACGAGTCAGACGGGGAACAACATGGACCTACATGCACGAGTCAGACGGGGAACAACATGAACCCACATGCACGAGTCAGACGGGGAACAACATGGACCTACATGCACGAGTCACACGGGGAACAACATGGACCCACGTGCACGAGTCAGACGGGGAACACCATGGACCTACATGCACGAGTTACTTCTTACGAGACCGGCTCTTGTTGTAGGGGGTAGCGTACAACAATGATATGTGTCACAACGTGGTGGAATCGGACGCTCGTCACTTTTTGGGGCATAATAATATGTGAGGTGTGCGGACAAAATGAGTTTCTTCTCGCTGTCCAAGAATGGAGATATCGGCCGAAAATCGACACTGCGGTCAGATTTCTAGATTTTTAATTGATGCCATTTCGTTCAAGTCTACCGTGTCTTTTATTATTTCACACTTACAAATTGTACAAACTCCGCCTAGGAGTTGATGTAGCAATTTCCATACGGCTAAAATCTGAGAAGTAACTCATTTTGTCAGCACACCTCACATATGGAGTTATTGGTACCATCTTAAGGCCTGTTCATTTGCTTTGCTTTTGGTGAAAAAATACGCATCGTCTTGAATAGAAGTTGAGAATTTCTGATTGAAGGAGGTGGGGGTCTTCTGGTTTCAGGGTGAAAAATTAACGAGAAAATGACCCTCAAAGTTTTGCGACTTCCATAGCTAGAGAGTCTTTGGAAACTGAAATTTTACATTTTTTGAGCCTCTAATCAATGTTGCTCGGCAACATTTACAATGTATTTCTGTGCTTAAGTGGACATAAAAGTTGTTAAGCCATAAAACAAAAATTCGATAAAAATGCCCGAACCGTTGGAAAGTGCCAGTTTCTTTGATTTCGTTATTTTGACGAGCGCCTGATTTCACCTCGCTACCTGACAGTTGGTCGCTGTTAACCCTTCTATCCGTACGCCCTGGGTTCTTTTTGTACCCCCAGGGTTGTATTTTTCACATTTTAGAATATTTTAGTACGAAGATCTCTTTGAAATTTTCAGTATTTCTCAAAAAATCATTTTGACAGACTGTTATATATGCAAAGCGTACGGATCGGATTAACGAGTAAATTTTCTCTTGGAAAGTGGTGGCACAGAGTTCCCCACGTCGTATGGATATGATAGTAAAACACGACGTACAGATAGGGTTAAGTGGTGGCACAGAGTTCCCACGTCGTATGGATACGATAGTAAAACACGACTTACAGATCGGATAAAGCACAAGGGGGCTATCCCGAAAAGTGCTGTTTTGAGAAAATCAAGGGTAAAGTTTTTGCCCCTTGTTCAGTTTCTTTAAAATACAAGGAGAGTTTTCTCTATAGCAAAACAACTAAACACACGAATGAAACCAAACTTCCCCTATAGGTAGGGCAATGCCCACTTTTGGTGTAGGTCAAGATATCTGGCAAACCACCGAAATCTGAGTTAGCCCGCTTGTCCCTAAAAGCGACCAGTTACACAGTTCTGTCTGCTCAGTACCTAGTTTTATTTTTGAGGTTTTTTGGGTAAGTGTTTAACGGTGCTCGCAACTGCATCAGGTCATGACATGAGCGCGCGGGACACACTTAATATTTTCAGTTAGTAGGAAATTTTGAATTTTGCCCGGGTGGCGGCCGAAGCCTACTCTTATCGATTTTAGACCACCAAGGGATCTTTAACGTGCGCAACTTACACACGGGCCCTCCGACATTTTTCGCCCTTGTCCGAGAAGGCTAGGTGTAGATCTTTCCTACCAGAAGATCAGGGGTGTGGCAGAAAGACAGCAGTAAGATGGAGCCAAAGAGTAGCAGTAGAAAGGCTGCAGAAAGAGTACCTACCCATCCATCCATCCATCCATCCATCCATCCATCCATCCATCCATCCATCCATCCATCCATCCATCCATCCATCCAT
>NW_004797711.1:244636-245768 GCF_000002075.1 Aplysia californica | reverse complement strand
TATCTATCTATCTATCTATCTATCTATCTATCTATCTATCTATCTATCTATCTATCTATCTATCTATCTATCTATCTATCTATCTATCTATCTTGTCCACTGATATCACTGTAGACATGATCCATCATTCGTGCGCACGAGGGACCGCCAATTATAACGAGAAAGCTTTCCTTTTAACCAATCGCTTGTGAGAGTCTTTCAAATAATAATAATGATAATAATAATGAAAATAATTATGCTAGTAATAATAATGATAATTATTATTACGCTATGCTGTGCTATTCTGTGCTGCCCTGTGCTATGACGCGCCTTTCAGACAGGTGAGACGATACCTTCCAATAGGGCAGAGCCAAGAAGCCACCGCTCCTTCAACACTCCCATAAACAACCCAACACCAATATCGCACCGTTGCGGATCTAATTCAGGGCCATCCTGAACAAAACATCGCAGTGTGAAATCATTGTTAGAGTGGCAGCGCCGATCCCCTGTTCCAAAATGAAGCCCTTGTCTGTTATTAAAAGGTCTTCGTGCTATATTGGTCGTGCAGAGTTTCATAATGTATTGATTTGTTCCCCGGATGTACGTGTTTTGACTGGTGTCTTAACCGTCTCGTTGCCGAGAAGTGTCCACCTATATTTGTACAGAAAAGATAACGCCATGTTGTGCTTATTAAAAAAATTTAATTAAAGAAAGTCATAAAAACGTCTCTCTTATTTGAGAATGAGCAGCTGAACCAGCTGTAGTTTTTAACCTCCTATGTGCAGCGACATGGTGGAATCGGGCACTCGTCAATGTTTGGGAATGTGGAGTTGTTAATATCATCTGAGAGCCTGTTCATTTGTCAATTTTGTGATGAAAAAAATACCCATCTATCTTGAATAGAAGTCGAGATAATAATTATTATTTGCGATTGAAGGGGGTGGGGTTTGCATCGCGTCAAAGGTAAAAAAAAATAATCAGAAAATAGGCACCAAAGTTTGGCAACTTTCAAGCTTGAGAGTCCCTGGAAACAGAAAATTTACACTTTTTAAAAACTTTTTTCTGCTTTCAACCAACAGTTACAGTGAAATCTACACAAAAATGTTTTAATAGGATAAAAAAAAAGTGCTGAACAAACCCGTCTCCCTCCCCC
>NW_004797711.1:241533-243662 GCF_000002075.1 Aplysia californica | reverse complement strand
CCCCCAAAAAAAAAATGATTAAAAAAAAAATAAATAAATCAAATTTCGCTAAATTATGGGGGGTGCATAAAACCACGGGGACAGCTTTACTACCGCTGGAGTAAGTTGAGAAATGAAATAACATCCGTAGCTGTTCGGCAAGCAGGCGGCTTTCAAAACTTTAGCCTTCTTTTTGCCTAGGAAAATAAATGTTTGGTTTTTTTTAGAGGAAAAAAAAAAGATTAAAACTGTTTTTTTCTCTGCTGGGAACCTTTTGCTTCTCAGTTCACATTTGATCAAGCAAAGACGCTGAGGGAAAACTATGTGATGTTCAAACTATAGTCCTCTCCTTCTCTTTACATTTCCAAACAGCGAAACAATGATGACGCAAGAAGATGAAGCTTGTCTAAACTAACCACTAAATGAAAGTTTCAGCTGTTGAACACAAAATCCTCTAGAGAGTCTACACGTTAACCCCCCCCCCCCCACACACACACAAAACGTCCCCGGATCTAACTTTTCAGTAAGTAGAAAGCGATACATGTAATAAATGCAGTTTCTATGTACTTAGCTTGATCGACATCAGGGCTTTGAACATAATTATTGCTCTCACTGGGGGAAAAAAGGCAGTTGAAGGGAAATTAACTTGGGAATCCTGAACAGACGGGAGACATCGAAACACTAGGCTGGACAGTGAGGGTTTTGGGGGCTCCCCTGATCTTGAGGTACGGCGTTCATCTTGTATTCAACAGGTTCCGGGTTCGATACCTGGCATCGACTTAAAAGCTGTTGTTTTTTCTGTAAAATCTTCGATTTTCACCTCTTTCCTGCTGTCTAGTCCAACTCTGTCATCTGTTTTCATCGCCACTTTCTGCCCCCCCCCCCCCCCCCCACAAGTTCCTGTCTACTTTACTCCTACTACTGCTATCTCTTGGCTCCACCTTATTACTGTCTTCAAGCCACACACTTGATTTAAGAGTAAATAAGATCTAACTCTTAGCCTTCCCAGATAAGGGAAAAAATTCTCGAGGGTACCGTTGCAAATTAGCACATTTTCAAAATCCCTTGGTGGTTCTAATATCGATAAGAATAGGCTTTGGCCGCGACCCAGGCAAAATTCTAAATTAATTCCTACCTGACTGTATGTGCCTAATGTATCCTCTCTCTCTCTCGCTTGTGCAAACCGCACGTGTTAAAGATTCCTTTGTGGTCCAAAATCGATAAGAGTAGGCTTTGGCCGCCACCCCCCCGGCAAAGCTCAAAATTAATTCCTGCCACGAAACTGAAAATGGCCTTGTCAGTATAGAACAGAAACATACGGATTACCTTCGACATTGGAATGGGGCTGCGTGAGGCACCTACTTAAAAATCAGATGCACTGTTAGATTCAGAACCAGCATTCTACTACCCTCTGAGATTTTCGACTACCCCCCTGAGCCCTGAGATCTTCGACTACCCCCCTGAGCCCTGAGATCTTCGACTACCCCCTGAGATCTTCAACTACCCCCCGAGATCTTCAACTACCCCCCTGAGATCTTTGACTACCCCCTGAGATCTTCGACTACCCCCTGAGATCTTCGACTACCCCCCTGAGATCTTCGACTACCCCCTGAGATCTTCGACTACCCCCTGAGATCTAACTGGGGAACGCAAAGAGAAGACAAAGGAGACGGTTTCTTTTAGAGTATCCGAGCGGAGAAATAGACGTAGAACCATGGTCGTCGATATCTGTTTCCGATCTGGCGCTTTAAAAATTCTATGTCATTAAATGTATGTACTGTTTTAAGGTATTTCATATATGAATGTATCATACCATTAAATGTGAGTACTGTTTTAAGGTATTTCATATAATAATGTTTCATATCATTAAATTATGTTATGTCGTACTGCATCAAGGTATTAAATGTATGTCAATGTATCATTATATTATCATTAAACATGTGTACTGTATTAAGGTATTTAATTTATGTATCATATCATTAAAATTTAACTAATTTGTAGTTGATCTGTCTGCTTCGACCATGTCTTTCCAGGCCAGAACGGACTGAAAGGGACTCACTAGATAGGCCGAGATCTCAATGAATATCCCACCTGCACACGAATCGTACTCACATTTTCTGGCGCGCGCGCGGAGAGAGAGAGAGAGAGAG
>NW_004797711.1:237219-240125 GCF_000002075.1 Aplysia californica | reverse complement strand
GGGTTGTTGTTGGTAATTAGTGCTTTGCGGCGCTCGCAACTGAATAAGGTCATATGAGCGCCCGGGACACATTGAACTTTTTCAGATGGTAGGACATTTTGAATTTTGTGGGTGTTGCGGCCGAAGCCTACTCTCATCGATTTTAGACCATCAAGGGATCTCTAACGTGCGCTACTTGCACACGGGCCCTCCGAGATTTTTCGCCTTCGTCCGAGAAGGCTAGGTGTAGATCTTTCCTCTAAAAAAATCAGGGGTGTGACTGAAAAACAGCAGTAAGGAGCCAAGGAGAAGCAGTAGAAAGGCTGCAGAAAGAGTCAGGAGCTTAGAGGAGGGGGCAAAGGAGGTGTGGGGGTGGGGGCAGAAAGATGAGACGAAAGCAGACAACAGAACCTTGCTAGAGATCAGGAAAGGAGGTGAAAGGAGACAATTTTAGAGAAGAAAATGTTTTCGGTCAACTCGAATTCGAACCGGGGACCTTTTAATGAGAGGCCAACATCTTAACCTCTAGGCCACGAGAGCCCCCATGGTGTGGTTTACTTTTTCTTTCCTATCAAAAATCTGTCGTCCTTATCTCTCTTTCTTTTAGAGTTAATTGTTACTCCCTTGTAAAATGTCTAATCTCCGGCACTTATGTAACCTAAATGTGCTGCAGGGGCCGTAACATTTTTTCTTTAAAAATATTTATCTTGATAGGAGAAGGTGGAAGGTAAAGTGTTTGGTCCTGATCTAGGCCCTGATCTATGGCGAGAAAAGAAATGATGAATATTATGATTTCAGATTTACGTTTTTGAACCAATTGCGTTATCATAATATCCTACTGCTGGGCACAATTGGTATCATGGTGGACTATAGAGGGGACGGCCGTCGTTTGAATCCTCAAAAGGGCATTCTTGAAATGGAGTTGGTAGACGAGTTTTCAAGGCTTTCAGCCCAATTGGTTCTGCCCTACCGGAGATGGTTGTTAAAATCGGGAGATGCTGCATTTTAAATAACCAAACAGGGGCCGTGGTGGTCTAGAGGTAGAGTATTCGCTTCTAATGGAAAAGGTCCCGGTTCGAAATCTGACAAAGGCAGAGACATACAAAATTTCTTCTCTAAAATTTTAACTTTTCACCTTCTTTTCTGTTCTCCAGTCATGTCCTGTTATTTGCTTTCACCCCCCCCCCCCCGAACTTACATGGCCTCTTGTGGACTCCTCTCTCCTTTAATTACTCCTGACTTTTTCTACTGCTCCTCCTGGCCCCTTCTTACTGCTGGATTTTCCTTCTTCGTAATACCTGTTTGACTGTTCATAACAAAATAAAATGTGATGCAGCGTGGTGAAATCAGGCGCTCGTCAAAATAATGAAACGGAAGAAAATGGCATTTTCCCAACAGTTTAGCAATTATTTTCGAAATTTTATTTTTTGTCTAGATCTAGTAGATCTTAATACCTTTTATGTTCATTTTAAAACACATCTCCATATAAATCTCAATATTATGTATATTTGTGTGTTTATTATGTAGGCCCTATTACGTATGTACGTTTGCCATGGAAACGCAACTTTTCCTTGAACGATCAATAATATGTGAGGTGTGCTGACAAAATGAGTTACTTCTCAGATTTTAGCCGTTTGGAAATTGATACATCAACTCCTAGGTCTAGGTGGAGTTTGTACAACTTGTAAGTGTGAAATAATAAAAGACACGGTAGACTTGAACGAAATGGCATCAATTAGAAATCTATAAATCTGACCGCAGTGTCGATTTTCGGCCGATATCTCCATTCTTGGACAGCGAGAAGAAACTCATTTTGTCAGCACACCTCACATATGTACATTTGTGTGTTTAATATTATGTATCATGTATGTATGTTTCCAATGGAAACGAAAATTTCCCTGCAGGGATCAACGAAACATAATTTCAATATTAGTTATACACATTTTAAAAAACATCTCATTTGTATCTGAGGAGTCCACTGGAAAAAACAACAACCCGAGTATAATTCACAAACTGAAAATCGTGAGGGTATCAATTTTGAACACTTGTTGACTCGCAACTGTATTTGTGTTCAGCTGTTGGTTAATTATTGTTGTTGTTAGATTTCCCATCCAACAAACATAATAATATAAAATAAACCACCAACCAAACAACTATGAAGTTATGAGCCCACAAGCTTTTGAAATAATTTGACACCCTCATAGTTTCCAGTTCGTGACTACGCCGGGTTTTTTTCTTCTGTGGACTCCTCATTTCTTGCCAGGCACCTACATGAATATCGGCTCCGTCGGCTACATGCATTTATATTTCAACGCCACGGCCAACTCCTTCAAGATCTGGTTGCTGTCTGCTGTTGGCCTCTTGCTGTTTTACGAAGCCTTCAGACACATTCTCACCCTGGCCTTGCAGTCGCGGCTACGTCTGAAGTGGCTGTGGCTGTTCGTGTTGGGTATCTACCCCAACTATTACGGCTTCTGGAACCTGTTCAAGTGAGTGGGTCATGGTGGTGTGTGGGTCTGTGTGTGTGGGTGTGGGTGTGTATGTGTGTGTTGATGTGTGTGTGTGTTGATGTGTGTGTGTGTGTATGTGTGTGGGTCTGTGTGTGGGTCTGTGTGTGGGTGTGGGTGTGTAGATGTGTGTGGGTCTGTGTGTGTGGGTGTGGATGTGTATGTGTGTGGGTGTGTTGATGTGTGTATTTGTGTGTGTGTGTGTGTGTGTGTGTGTGTGTGTGTGTGTGTGTGTTTGTGTGTGTAGTACATGTATATGGACAGATAGACAGATACACAAACAGACAGGCAGGCAGACAGAAAGACAACACGTTGGTGTTGACAGCAAGACTCTACTCAAACACAATAATGTATAGCGCATTATCCACGGCTCGACAGAAAGCTCTATGTGCTTTACTATCTGTATTATTACCCCCCCCC
>NW_004797711.1:234309-235608 GCF_000002075.1 Aplysia californica | reverse complement strand
TGGAAATGAAAGCAAACAACAGAATATTGGTAGATAGCAAGAAAGGAGGTGAAAGGAGACAATTTTAGAGAAGAAAATTTTTTTGTCGCTACCCGGATTCGAACCCGGGACCTTTGAATGAGAGGCCAACACCTTAACCTCTAGGCCACGAGAGCCCCCTACCGCCGGTTTAGTCGGGTTTTCGGTTTAGAGAAGTTGCTCAAACGCAGGCTTTGGTGAATTACTCTTCGCTGATGACCAAAGCCTGGCACACGAAGATGAACGAAGTCTGCAACACCACACCACCAGATTAAACAAAGAATGTAACAACTGCGACATGAAGATCAGCATCAACAAAACAGAGACAATGAAAGTAAGCAGAAAGCCAGGACCACTCAAGATACACATCAACAACAACAGTCTCAGACAGGTCCAAGAATTTAAATACCTCGGAAGTATATTCACAGAGGAAGGGCGACTGAACAGAGAAATTGAAACACGAGTACAAAAGGCCAATAATGTTAGTTACCAGCTTACTCCACTACTGAAACATCCTAACATCCCCATGACAATAAAACTCAACATTATCAACACCATATTCATCCCAACACTCACCTACCAATGCCAAACATGGACCTCGAACAAGACTTTAGGGTACAGAATTACAACATGGGAAATGTGATGCCTTAGAAAAGCAGTAAATAAGACCAGGCGAGACAAAATTAGAAACATCGTAATACGAGAAATGGTGGGCACAAATGATGTCATGCATCACATCCAACACCAAAGAATCAAATGGTTCGAACATCTCGTGCGATTACCAACACACCATCCAGCAAATCGTGCCTACGTAAAAAAATTCGATGGCAACAAGGCTAGAGGGCGACCGGGAAAGACCTGGATAGATGGAGTCAGGGAAACATTAAACACCCACGGCATCCCCCTGACCCAGCTCTCCGGCTGGCGACAGAGAGACGCCTCTTTCTTCCCGCGACACCCAAAAGGGTATAAGCGGCGGATACAAGTAAAATAGTAAAAAGTAAAGTAAAAGTTCAAACGCAAGATAAATATACATGTATGTGTTCGGAGATTTCATTCATTAATTATTGGATTACCGCTATTTTCAGATCGGTTTAAGCGGACTCAACAGTGACCATTGCGTTGTTTGATTTGTCCCCAGTTACTACAATGATGAGTTCTACCCCATGTTCAACCAACAGATCTATTTCTCCCTTACAGAGCTCACGATGTCTGCTGTTGTCGTCCGTCTTTGTGACAGGAACAAGGAGGTCTGTGTGTGTGTGTGTGTGTGTGTGTGTG
>NW_004797711.1:232207-233190 GCF_000002075.1 Aplysia californica | reverse complement strand
AACAACAACAACAACAACAACAACAACAACAACAACAACAACAACAACAACAATAATAACAAATGAACAACAACAGCATCATCAAGAACAAGAACAACAAGAACAACAACATCAATAACACCAAACAACAGCTACAGCAACATTAACAATAACAACAACAACAACAACGACACTAAAACAACAACTACAGCAACATTAACAATAACAACAACAACAACAACAACAACAACAACAACAACAACAACAGCAACAATACATGTAATAACAACACCAACAAAGATAACACTGAAGGAAAAGAAGGCGCACAACTTCCAAGTATGCACAAGCTGACATTGTCTGACTGTTACAGCTCTTTTCGTGGGGGCTCTCGTGGCCTAGAGATTAAGGTGTTGTCCTCTCATTCAAAGGTCCCGGGTTCGAATCCGGGTAGCAACTGAAAATTTTTCTTCTCTAAAATTGTATTCTTTCACCTCCTTTCCTGCTCTCTAGCAATATTCTGCCACCCCGTCACCTCCTTTGCCCCCTCCTCTGGGCTCCTGACTCTTTCTGCAGCCTTTCTACTGCTACTCCTTCGCTTCTTCTTACTGCTGTCTTTCAGCCACACCCTTGATCTTCTGGTAGGAAAGATCTACACCTTGCCTTCTCGGACATGGGCAAAAAATCTCGGAGGGCCCGTGTGCAAGTTGCGCAAGTTAAAGATCCCTTGGTGGTCTAAAATCGGTAAAAGTAGACTACGGCTGCCACCCGGGCAAAATTCAAAATTTCCTTCCAACTGAAAATGTTTAATGTGTCCCGCTCACTTATTTGACCTTATGTAGTTGCGAGCGCCGTAAAACACTTACCAAAAAAAAGCTCTTTTTCCTTCTTCTATCACGTGCGTTGACCCTGCCATCTTATGGTATGGTTCAGCCGGGGAACTCAAAAGTGATGCGCTTTGCTTTACCCAGCTTTACATTTATTTAAAAAAAAATTATTTTTTTGGC
>NW_004797711.1:227460-232107 GCF_000002075.1 Aplysia californica | reverse complement strand
GGGGGGGGGGGGGGGGGTATTTTGTTGCTGTTGTTGTTGCTGTTGTTGTTGTTGTTTGTGGTTAGCTGGTTGATTTCGTGAAAGTAATCAAGTACGACACCTATTTGACATTGAAGAAGAGAACAAGGGCAGGGCGAGGCGTGAGCCACGGACTGTGGAAGACAGCGTGAGTCGAGTCGAGGCGCAGAGCCGAGAGATGTCACTTGTCACCCGTCAGTTAGTGCTGGGCGGCCAGGTCCCGACTATTGAAAGCTAGGAATCGTAGGAATCGACTCCGAACCCAATTACTTATTTTCTAAGGTTGTGATTTCTTCCGGTGGTTACCTGGTTGGCACCGAACATCTTCAGGATTTAGGATAACCTTGATTTCGGAACACTACAAAGCATCAATTTTTATATTTTAAAAACAAATTCTAAAAGAAAAGAAGAAAAACTTAAAGATTATAGTAACTGGTAACCGCTGGTTTATGTAAAATGGAGTCGGAACTTTTCTTCCGTAGCATTTATCGTAGGAATCGGTTCCAGAATTGATTCCTCGCCCAGCTCTACCGTCAGTGCAAGTTGGATCGCTACAAGAAGTGGGTGTGCATAAATCTAGTTAAACCAACAAGCGTGTATAGCTAAACCACATTGTTGTTAGTAAGTACTCCATGCCTCTCTGGACACAAATTCGATCATTTTGCTGGTCTGGACGAAGAAAGCTATTCTCAGTGACATGTCGGCCGAAATGGAGATTTTTCAATGGCCTTTACTTCTACCAAGGGAAGAAACTTGTGTTAAAACGACAGAGCCCTAGCTTAAAAAATGTCGGAGTTACTGTACTGCCCAAAGACAAACTGCGTTCTGTTGAAATGAGAAAGTTATTTTCCTTCTACTGTAAATTGTAAAATTTGCAAAATGTAAGTGTAAGTCAGAATAGTTTTCCTCTCGACCCGCGATTTAGGATACGGGTTTTGAAAACAAAAGTGATAAAGTGATCCACTTAAGTTTACCCAATGTTACCTGTTTTAGGGAATTTTGTTTTCTTATTGTTGTAAGTAAGTATTGTACAGCCCCCCCCCCCACCCCCCACCCCCCCCAAAAAAAACACAACCCCACTCACTCGACACAAATTAGAACGTTCGGTCGCTTTTTAAGCACAAGCGGGCTGTCCCGAAAAAATACTGTTTTGAGAAAATCAAAAGTAAAGTTTTTGTCCCCTGTTCAGTTTCTTTAAAATACAAGGAGAGTTGTCTCTGTAACCAAACAAATATACACACCAAAGAAACCAAACTTCTCCCATAGGTAGGGAAATGCCCACTATTGGTGTAGGTCCAGATTTCTGGAAACCCCCGAAATCTGGGTTAGCCCGCTGGTCATTCATTAATAGCGACCATTTAGGAGCCAGTTTTTTGTTTGATTTATTATTTTGTTTGGTTTATTATTTTGTTTTTGGCCCAGTCTCTTGAGTCTGACACTTGTCTTCCTAGCAGACAATGTATTGGTACTCCTCTTCCCCGGCCGGGGTTCAAACTCTTGTCTGGGGGGCTCTCGTGGCCTTAGAGGTTAAGGTGTTCGCCTCGCATTCAAAGGTCCCGAGTTCGAATCCGGGTAGCGACCGAAAATATTTTCTTCTGTAAAATTGCCTCCTTTCACCTCCTTTCCTGCTCTTTAACACTATTTTGTTGTCTACTTTCGTCTTCACTTTCTGCCCCCTCCCCTCACCTCCTTTACACCCTCCTCTGGGCTCCTGACTCTTTCTGCAGCCTTTGTACTGCTTCTCCTTGGCTCCTTCTTACTGCTGTCTTTCTGCCACAACCCTGATCTTCTGGTAGGAAAGATCTACACCTAGCCTTCTCGGACAAGGGCGAAAAAACTCGGACTGTGCAAGTTGCGCACTTTAAAGATCCCTTAGCGGTTCAAAATCGATAAGAGCAGGTTTCGGCCGCCACCCGGGCAAAATTCAAAATTTCCTACCAACTGTAAATGTTAGGTGTGTCCAGCGCGCTCATCTGACCTTATGCAGTTGTGAGTGCCGTAAAACACTTACCAAAAAATCCCTCTTGTCTTTCATATACAAAGGCGAGGAGCCTAACTACTATTATACTGCAGTCACCAGAACGTTGTGGTTGAGCCAGTGAGACTGTCCCCGTCGTTTTATGCAAACACAATTCTGAAATTATGCAAAATGAGCCCAAAAATGTGAAATTATGCGATTCTGTTATTTTTAACAAAGAATGATGAAGGAAAATAAACAAAAATTATGAAAAAAATGATCAAATTTTGCTAAATTATGCGGGGTGCTTAAAACCACGGGGACAGGTGGGTACAGACGTGATATATCTTATTATATTCTTATGTTGAGAACGTTTGTTTTGTCCAGCATTTTCATGGCAAAGAATTATATATATTAAAATTATACACATAAATGTGTACATGTGTGCGTGTCTTTGTATGTGTGTGTTTGTGTATGTGTGTTTCTGTGTGCGTTTGTATGTGTGTTTGCATGTGTGAGAGAGAGGGGAATGAGAGAGGGAGCGAGAGCGAGCGAGAGAGAGAGAGAGAGAGACGAGAGAGAGAGAGAGAGAGAGAGAGAGAGAGAGAGAGAGAGAGAGAGAGTGTGTGTGTGTGTGTGTGTGTGTGTGTGTGTGTGTGTGTGTGTGTGTGTGCGGACGTGTGACTGTTGAGGTATAAATATGGTTCTACCTCGGAGACATCACTCTTGAACTACGTATCCTACTGTAGTGCAGTCAAAAATTCGTGGTGCGACTTATTTTCAAATATCTCCTCAACTATCGAACATAGGCTCTCAAATGTTTGCTCAGTGACTAGATATAGTATCAATTTGTCTTAACAGATCAACATTTTTGTAAACACCTGCAAGCTGTATTCTAGAAAATTTCCTTAATAAATACTAATAACAAAATCCAATAGGGTGGTTTCTACAGTTTTTTAAATGTTTACGGCGGGGGCAATATAGCTTTTATAGCAAGTCCATCAGGTTTTTCTAATCGGGACATTATGCTTATTGAACGCATGTTTTGAGAGCCATTAGTGGAAAAAATGTGTTCACTATAACAATAATTTCTTGTAACAAGCTTTGCATGTAAAAATTGTCTTTGATGAGCTGTGACGTAGGCCATATGCGTAATCAAAATGTGTGTGAGAAGCGGGAGGTGCTATGAACAATGCCATTTTACGTGTGACAGAGATTTTGAGTATTTTGTATAAATTTATGAAGAAAAGTTAAAAAAAAATCTAACCCGAATTGTTCTAGAAAAATATGAATTAGTTTAGACAACTTGATACAAACTGCTATGCAAAGTATGGATGACATTGATTCGCCCGTTAAAGAGATATTTGAGGATAAGTTGCACCACGAATTTTTGACCACGTCACAATCATAATGCATTTAGTCACAATCTATTTTTATACCACAATATACGAGGAGTCCACTGACAAGACGGGCATAGTAACAAACTGTAAATTGTGAGGGTGTCAATTTTAAAAGCTTGTGGACTCAAAACTTCATATTTGTTTGATTGGTGGTTTATTTTATATGTTTGTTGGATGTGGAATCTGACAACAACAATAATCAACCAACAATAATCAACCAACAATAGTCAACCAACAATAATCAACCTACAGCTGAACAGAAATACAGTTGCGAGTCAACAAGTGTTCAACATTGGTACCGTCACGATTTTCAGATTGTGACTATGCCCGCTTTTTTTCAGTAGACTCCTTACAAATATATTAACGCATTGCTATGTTTTCTTCCTTTGTAAGCACTGTCCATTGACAGCAATATGCAACCCTCCAACAAACGATCTCCATTTTGTTCTGTCTGGTGGTCTCCGTATCCAGGCTGCTCTCGTCTGCTCTCTGACGTCTTCTTGCCACCGTTATTTCTGGTCGTCCTCTTGATCGTTTTCCTGTTCTAACAATAGTCTCCTTTCATTCAGTACATCGATCTTTTTGTCCGGCTGTTGTCTCTGAGTCTACCAGTGTGACCTTCCTATTTCCATATTGTTGGAGTATAAATTGGGAGACATCTGCCACACTTAGGTTTTTGTTTGTTTGTTTGTTTTTGTGTGTTTTTTCATTGTTTCTGTTTGTTTGTTTGTTTGTTTTTATTTTGTTATTGTTATTATTTCTATGTGTGTGTGCTTTTTAATTTGATCTAGTATTCTTATACCCAGAATCTCCCTTCCCATAATTATCTCTCTGTGCTATCCTTAATTTTTCTATGACGTAACTGGTAATTATCCAGGTTTGGAACATATATCGTCTCACTGGGACAAGGCACTGGCTGAAAATAATCTATTATCCATTAGATCATTGAGGAGAAGCCAGGCTGTCTTTCCTGTACAACCCAGGCTGAGAGAGGTACAACAATCCAGCAGAAAGGCCGGGGTACTCGATAAACATCTCTTCCCACCTGGGAAAGAAACTCGGGTGTTCTTGCGTGCGACAGCGAGGTGCCAAACGGCAGCACCACAGACGCCAGTAAAGACAGAGTCCTCAACTCTGAGGACATTGAGAGTAAACTTTCCCTGTGGTTTTATGCAATATTTTTTTCTGAAATTAGGCAAACTGAGCCCCCCCTCCCCCCCCGCAAATTAAAAAAAAAAGAAAAGAAAAGGAAATTCTCCTCCTCCTCCTCCT
>NW_004797711.1:224854-225932 GCF_000002075.1 Aplysia californica | reverse complement strand
GTTTCATTGGTGTGTATATTTGTTTGGTTTCATTGGTGTGTATATTTGTTTGGTTTCATTGGTGTGTATATTTGTTTGGTTTCATTGGTGTGTATATTTAGAGGTCTAGCATTTGCGTTTGTTGCCACTGTTTTGTCCAAAAATTGCATAAGTTGCCACAAAAATAGCGTACGTTGTCATACAAGTTGCCATTAATTCTCAAGCTTTCAACTCTCTGTGATGACGTATATAGCAATAAATGTTGGTAGAGGTAACTGAATCTTAAGCAGCAGAATTTCTTGTGCTCAGTTTTAGTTTTAAGCATCCAGAATATCATTTGTAGCCACACAGAGTGTAAAAAGTAAAAATGTGAAAAATAAAGTTTTTTTGTTTTGTTTTGGTAAAAATGTTGTACGGTGCCCGCAACAGCTTAAGGTCTTATGAGCGCGCGGGACACAAAACCCGTTTTTATTGGGAAGAAATAAATTTTGAATTTTGATCGGGTGGCGGCCGAACCCAACTCCTATCGAATTTGGACCACCAAGAGATTTTTAACGTGCGCAACGTGCACACGGGACTTCCGAGATTTTTAGCCCTTATTTAGGAAGGCTATGTATTAGATCTTACCTACCCTAAAATCAGTGATACGGCTGAAAGACAGCAGTAAGAAGGAGCCAAGGAGTAGAAGTAGAAAAGCTGCAGAAAGAGTCAGGGGCCTAGAGGAGGGGGTAAATGGGGGTGGGGGTAGGGTGGGGCAGAAAGTAGAGACGAAAGCATACGACAGAACATGGTTTAGAGAGCAGGAACGAAGGTCAAAGGAGAAAATTTTAGAGATAATTTTCCTTTATTCCTAGGTTTCGAACCTGGGACCTATTGAACGAGAGGCTAACACAGTAACCTCTAGATCACGAGAACCCCCTCCGAATTCAACGTCCACTTCTGATAGAGCTTAGCAGACAAATTGGAAAATCAACTTCCAATGAAGAGATAGAATGGTGTCCGTTGCATTAATTGTACCAATGATAGTAAATAACAAGATGGGCCACTCAGCCAAAAAAGTGTCCGCAGGAAGTATGCTCTTTGCTTCAGATGGCGCTGC
>NW_004797711.1:209051-224000 GCF_000002075.1 Aplysia californica | reverse complement strand
ACATATCGTGTTTATCATCTGCACTCATATCTCAGTGTTGATGCGTGTTCCGAGACTGTCGGTGTCGCACCATGGTCTGGGAAATCCCCAAAGAGGGGCAATTATAAATAGGGAAGTGGGAATATTGCAACTTTCCAAAGAACGTGTCATCGATAGTCTCAACCTTGTACATTTGATAAAGAATATTATATTATTAAAATCATTATCATCCGCGATGCCTTTCACCCCTGGCAGGGTATAGGCCACATACAAGCTCCTTGCATTTATCTCTGTCGTCCTGAGCCATCCTTCCAAGCTCGTTCCAAGTGAACTTCACCTCTCTCATGTCCCTTTCCATGCATCTCCTCCATGTTTCCCGTGGCCTAACCCTGCCTCGTGCTCCTTATGGGTTCCACTGCAATGACTGTCTTGTGATGTTTCCTCTGGGCTTTCTTAAGGTGTGTCCCATCCTTATTAAAATGAGATGAATAATATTTTGAGACAGCCTTCAAAGCTCTCACTTGGCAGTCTACAGAATAGATGGTTCAGTGTAAACTGAATCACATGAGTAGCATCGTGGTGAAATCATGACTCATCTCCCCCCTCCCCCCCCCTCCTAAAAAAATAGAAAGAAAATTCAATAATGAACAAAATCCTTTTTTTCTACTCGTTGAGCAATGTCTTGAAATTTCTTTATTAAAAAAAAAATTGGTTCCACACTTTTTATGTCCATTTGTGAAAACATTTCTGTATGGATCATATTGAAAACAGTTGTTAAAAGATTTTTTTTTTTAAATTGTGATTTTCCGAGAGCACTGAAGCTCTGAGTGGCGTCAGTAGTTTAGTGGTTCGGCTACCGGGCCTGTAATCCTAAGATTGCGGGTTCGGGGTTTTGAGGGCCAGCTTAGTCCGACGTTGTGTCCTTACGAATGTCCCATATTTTTGCCAGGTCCTTTCGGGGATGGACGTTTTACTCAGAGCTCCCGTCTCTTAAATAACCTAATTGTGAGGCAGTGTGGTAGAATCAGGCCCTCGTCAAAATAATGAAATCGAAGAAAACAGCAGTTTTCTCCCTGCTTAGCCATTTTTATCAAATGTTGGTTTTTTTTGGCTCAACACCTTTTATGTCCTTTTACAAACATGTCCTATGAGGATTTCACAGAAAACGTTGATTAAAGGCACAAAAATATAAACTTACAGTTTCCATGGAATTTACCAAGCTTTGGTGGCCATTTTCTCGCTATTTTTACATCTTAAATCAGGTGACCCCCACCTCCTTCAATCCAAAATATATTCACTTCTATTGAAGATGACTGGGTAATCTTTTCATTAAAAGCAAGACAAATAAACAAGCTTTAAGATGCTACCAATAACCCAATAAGCCCAAAAATTGACGAGAGCCTGATTCTGCCACGCTGCCTCACTAATAGTCTTTACAAGGGGGTTACATTTCTGGAGGCTGTCAAAAAAGCACTTATTTTCAGATGCTGAAATTTCCTTGTGATTGAAATCATTAGTCTCAAGTTCTGAATATTTTCAAGGTAATTTCAGGACAGTCCTTGCAGATGAAAAAAAAAATCCCAACCAATCTATTAAATCCAATTTTCCAAAAAGGACAATACTGACATTTCAATGTTATCTATGATTGTTTGAAATGAGAGAACCAAATTGTGTTCGTGTCAACAGCTGTAGTAGCTGTGTGTATAAAAGAGACTGAGGACTCAGAGCCAAGCTACATCGCCTTGGTATATCTGGTCAACACGTAGGTATCAGCGCATGTCTTAGGCCTCGTGGATAAGCTACCAGACTTTGTAATCGTGAGGTTGCGTGGTCGGGGGTTCGAGCCGCGGGCCCGACGTTGTGTCATTGGGAAAGGCACTTTACACGAATTTTCCTCACTTCACCCAGGTGGGAATGGGTATCCGGCCATAGACAGCGAAAGATCTTGTCAGTATGTTAGTGTTTTAACGCCTTTAAAAGGCTGCTTGCACTGTATGCTTCCCAGGAAGTTGAGGTTGTTTCAGAATGTACTCAGGTCTGCTGGGGTAATAGTATAGATGGTGAAGCGCATAGAGCTTGCTGTTGAGCGGGTCTTTACGCTATACAAAATAGTGCTATCTATTATTATTATTATTATTATTATTATTAGTATTATTATTATTATTATTATTATTATTATCATTATTATTATTATTATTATTGTTGTTGTTGTTGTTATTATTATTATTATTATTATTATTATTATTATTATTATTATTATTATTATTATTATTATTAAGGGAAAAGTGTGTACACACGATGCCACTTGTCCGAGTCGAAAGTCCAGCTGCCTCATCTTTTGAGGTCGAGATTTGTTCAGATTTGGAAGTTGTTTGACGTATTTAGGTATTTAGCCTTCCTGACGTGGGGCTAGTCTCACTGTTTGCACATTCTAGAAGGGTTGTCATGTAAAACAATTATCATACGATAGGCAGCGGACGGAAAAGTAGAAGCCCGTGTATCGCTCTCCTTAACCAAGAGAGATGAACTACTACTGTCTCTAGTCAACCAAGGACCCACACAAAAGCTTGTGTGAACTCATCTAGAAGAGCGGTTGGCCGTGCTTCTCCTTCTCGTCCGTTGTCGTTCGTGAAGTAGCTCTTTGCTTGATTTTACCCACACAGAGGTTTGGCAAAGTCTAGGAATTGACTACAGCTGTTGTCTTTATTTCTGTATTTTTTTCCTAGCCACGAGACAAGCTAACAACAGCATGAGGCTCTCGTTTCTCCCGTCCCTTCTGCTGGTTCTTTTCCTCGTCCTTCACGGGCACGTAGGGAGGACCTCGGGACGTAGAAAAGAATACATCCCAAACCCAAACCAGTGGAAAGTACATTTCGCGCGGCGTGATGTGAAAGGAGACCTGATGGACCAGCTTCCGTCTGACGAGACGGACAGACTGACAAGAACCACGAAACAAGATCTTCCCATACTCTGGAACAGCAATTTGTCTGCTGATGAAGTGAAATTATGGTACATACAACAACATGCGAGGTGGATGATATGGAAAAATCTGGGGCGAGGAAAATGATCACAATTCCACTAGATCTAAGCTCAAATGATGAAGCTTCCTCACCATGAAAAAAGGTGAGATGTGATTTAATGTGCTTTAGGAAGAGACGGAAAAGGTTAGAGGTGGAGGAAAAAAAAAGAAATATTCCTGTCTTAAACAAAAGGTCAATACTAAGTTCTAGATCTAGCTAATAATACAGTTCTACAAGAATGATAATATTATAGAAAAGACAAAAAAATCTTCAGAAATAAAGAAAAAAAAATTAAACTGTTCTGCACAGCCGTGGCACGAACTAAACAGATAAAACTACTCGTTGTACACTGATGACCATGTCAGGAATTCTTTTTTCTATCAGCACTCATCTTGCGCTGTTTATTGTAACCCTCTGATTTTGTCAATGATTTCTGATACTGACCATCACATTTTCTTGGTCAGGAATGAATTACCAGTGTTGACATATCGTGTTTATCATCTGCACTCATATCTCAGTGTCCATTTTCACCCTCTGATTTCATCAACGAATTCTGATACCGACCATCAACTTTTTCAGGACAGGAATTAATCACCAGTGTCGGGACGTGAGGCTTAAGACACGACCGGAGTCACCCAAGATCAACAAGCTGCCAAATTCTAATTAAACACTGGCTCCAACATCACCACCACCACCAACAACGACGACAACAATAAAACTACAACATAATCATCATCAACAACAACAACGCCAAAAAACCTACTAACGGCAACGGCAACAATAATAAAACTACATCAGCAACAACAAAAAATAAAAAAAATAATGACATTGAAGAAAGTTATTGTGTTCATTTTTACAACACGGGTCCAACGGAATGTTTGAAAACAACATCAGAAGTGAGACAAGGCTGCACGATTCCACACCTTTTATTCTTCATCTATAGGAATAGAATCAAATCGGCGTCCGTGGGGTAGGCACTTCGCTGTCGCATACAGTAGACCCGAGTTCGATTCCCGATTGGGGAGAAACAAAATTAAATGTATCAAGTGTTTTGGCCTTTCTGCTCGGGTGCTGCATCCTTCTCAGCCCGGATTGGACCTGACAGGCAGGGTCGAAGCCCACCTCCTGAATGTTCTTACTTGTGAAGCAGCGTGGTGGAATCAGGCTCTCGTCAATTTTTGAGCATTTAGAGTTATTGGTGTCATCTTAAAGCTTGTTCACTTGTCTTTATTTCAGTGAAAAGAATATCCATTAATCTTGAATACAAGTCGAGATATTTGCCAATGAAGGAGGTGGGGGTCACTTGTTTTCAGAGGTAAAGTTAGTGAGAAAATGGCCACCACAGATTAGTTATTTCCTTAGCTTAAGAGTCCGTGGTAACTGAAAATTTACATTTTTGTGTGCCTTTAATCAACGTTTTAAAGAAAATTCCACACAGAAATGAGTTCTTTAATGGGCATGAAAGGTGTTGAGCCAAAAAACAAAAATTTGATAAAAACTCACAAACCTGCGGAAAAATGCAAGTTTCTTCACTTTGATTATTTTGACGAGAGCCTGATTCCACCACGGTGCCTCACAATTGTGTCGATGTAGGTGTAAAAATACCAACATTCAAAAAGAGCAAACTCTTCATCACCACACACACCACCGACGTGAAGAAAACATGCAGCACATTGACACAGAGTTCATCATCACACACACCACCGACGTGAAGAAAACATGCAGCACATTGACACAGAGTTCATCACCACACACACCACCGACGTGAAGAAAACATGCAGCACATTGACACAGAGTTCATCACCACACACACCACCAACGTGAAGAAAACATTCATCAAATTGACACAGAGTTCATCACCACACACACCACCGACGTGAAGAAAACATTCATCAAATTGACACAGAGTTCATCACCACACACACCACCGACGTGAAGAAAACATGCAGCACATTGACACAGAGTTCATCACCACACACACCACCGACGTGAAGAAAACATGCAGCACATTGACACAGAGTTCATCACCACACACACCACCAACGTGAAGAAAACATGCAG
This sequence comes from Aplysia californica, assembly GCF_000002075.1. Taxonomy (NCBI): domain Eukaryota; kingdom Metazoa; phylum Mollusca; class Gastropoda; order Aplysiida; family Aplysiidae; genus Aplysia; species Aplysia californica. The sequence goes on along the minus strand of NW_004797711.1, from coordinate 218,940 downwards.
CACATTGACACAGAGTTCATCACCACACACACCACCAACGTGAAGAAAACATGCAGCATATTGACACAGAGTTCATCACCACACACACCACCAATGTGAAGAAAACATGCAGCACATTGACACAGAGTTCATCACCACACACACCACCAACGTGAAGAAAACATGCAGCACATTGACACAGAGTTCATCACCACACACACCACCAACGTGAAGAAAACATGCAGCTTATTGACACAGAGTTCATCACCACACACACCACCAACGTGAAGAAAACATTCATCAAATTGACACAGAGCTCATCACCACACACACCACCAACGTGAAGAAAACATTCATCAAATTGACACAGAGTTCAGCACCAACAAAATGTGTCACAAGCGGTGGAATCGGCGTTCCTCAATTTGGGGCATGTTGAGTTATTGGTATCGTCTTAAGGTACACCACAGCAGTAGCCAACAGCCAGAAATAGTCGATTTTGGACCACTGTAGCAGATTGGAAATATTTTCAAGTGTCTAAAACATCTATAAAGTGCTCACATATGCCATGTTTTTTAACATTGTGTTGAAATAGATCAGTATGAATTCGTCTTTTTTTTTCTTCAGTTTTCTCAAAAGTATAATTTTCTTAGGGGAGGGGGGGGTCGGTCACCTAGGCAGAGATATTTCGGAAAGTACACGTCACAGCTCAATCCCACTTTGTACGACTGTTTCTAGATAATATGTTTCCTACGTACTAAAATATTATTGTCATATTGTAATACGTTTTCTGTCAGTGTAAAAAGATTGACGGTGTCACTCTGATTTGTGATCAATTTTTTTTTGTCCGAGTATTGTATCTGACACTAAAATGACAGTTTCCAGAAAAGAGTGAGATTTAGGAAAGTAACCATGTGGTATGTTGGAGGGTGTACAGAAATACAGTGTGAAAATATCAAATCTGTATCAATTCAATCTTTTTCAGAATCCCTGCATAGAATTTGCGCGAATTTTGGTCCGTCGAGCCCTTTGCATCTAAAGAATTTTCAAAAAATTGACAGTGAAATCCTATAGGGATAGTGTGTTTCTGTTTCTTGTCCCATGTTCGTTATTGTGAATCCCAGTATACTTAATGTGGAGCCCAAACAAACATGTTCACTTCAGCTGTACCTAGTGCCCCTTAAAGATTGTTCGTTTGTCTCGAACCCACGACCTTACGGTTGCGAGTCTGAGAGCCTAACCACTCGGCCACCGATCCTACTAGGTCTTGTACATTTTTGATGTCTAACAACCTGGACACTAAACATTACCACGTTGTTTGTACAGGTGTCCTGGAGTCGCTGTAAAACAGATATAAAAAACTTTTTACCCGCTACGATCTCATTCTATTGCTGAGTTTATATTCAATGTTTTGCAGTAAGATAATTCATTGCTTTTTAAGCATGGCTTTTACCCCCCCCCCCCCCCCCCCCCATCCCCCTTACACCCCAAAACAACCAAAGACCAAAAACAAAAACCAAAACAAAAGAGCAAAATAACAAAATAACAAAACAACAACAACAACAAAACAAAACGACTTTGAACACAAACAAACAAACAAACAAACAAACAAACAAACAAAAACCAACCAAAAACTGTGAGAAACCGTCTAAACTATAAGGTAATAGAAGGTGTAAAGTTATATCGATGTTATATGCACACAGAGAGAATCTAAAAGAAATGTTCAGCAAAAGTGTAGACGTGTAAGGCAAAGAATGTGAATAGAAAAAACAGGAATATTATTTCTGAAATAGTTTGTGTAACGCAGGACAAACGAATGTGCAACTTGCAGGGCTCCGACAAAGTCAGATTTCAGCATTCTGCCAAGGAGTTGTTCACCATTGTGTTTTGTTTAACCGTATCCGTACGTCGTATTTTACTATCGTATTCATACGACATGGAGAACTTTGTGCCACCACTTAACCCTATCCGTACGTCGTGTTTTACTATCGTATTCATACGACATAGGGAACTCTGTGCCACCACTTTCCAAGGAGGAAATTTACTCGTTAATCCGACCCGTACGCTTTGCATAAGAGTCTGTCAAAATGATTTTTTGAGAAATACTGAAAGTTTCAAAGAGATCTTCGCACTAGAAATATTCTAAAATGTGAATAATATTATGTATAACCCGGAAGGTACAAAATGACCGTAGGGCGTACGGATAGGGTTAACTGTTCTTCTGCATCTTGAGGGTCTTTTGGCTTGGAAGACTTATCAATACAATGAACTCCCTTTATTGTTGTGGACAGTTGCCAGAATCTGTTGACGATATTTGCAGGGACACAGTTCTCCAATAAGACAACACGTCTCTTTATAACGGGAATCAAATTATTGACTTGATCCAAAGGCAGGATTATGGACAGCTGGATACCAGTAACTGTCATCTCTAACTCAGAGGTTGACGTATAATGACCCTCCATCTTTCACGGTCTCGAGCTGCCGTTGCACATTCTGTCATATCCAGGACAATCCATTTTCTTATGTTGTCCATCCATGTTACTCTTTGCCTTCCTCTGGCTCTCCTGCCCCACATCTTTCCTTCAAGCACCTCTTTCACAGTGTTCTCATATCGTTTTAAGTGACCATAGTATTGTATTTTTCCTCATTCTATTTTGTTCAGCAAGGTTTGTCTTGTGTGTAGAATCTGACACACCTCTTTGTTGGTTTTTTTTGTTTTCCAACTTATTCTCGCCATTCTACGGTAGCACCTCATCTCAAACGCATTTATTTTGTTTTCTTCTTTCCTTGTCAAAGTCCAGGTCTCTGCAATATATAGAAATATGGGGAAGGTGTAGCATGACAGAATTTTCTTTATTAAAGTGAGAGATACTTGCCTGGATTTAAATAGTTTGCACATTTGGCTGAATCTTGATTTTGCAGCTGCTGCTCTTATGTTTATTACTTTTCACTTCTTCCATCATTTGTGATTGTTACCCTTAGATATTTGAATTGGTGTACTTGATCGATCCACTCCCCATCAATGGTTTTGTCTGTTGTTCTTCCAGAAGATTTTGATGGGACTTTTTATGGGAAGGGGGGGGGGGTGTTGGCATTCATGTCGAAGCCTGTCTTGCTGCTGTTCACTTTTACTTCTTTCACAATTTTAGAAAGATATTCGTTTGTGTTTGCAAGCAGAACTATATCACCCGCGTATCTAGAGATTTTAATATTATTCTGATGTTTTATTACACTTTGTAATTGCTGCCTCCTGCTGCCAGTAAAGCTTTCCTATTATTCGTATATCTTTACCTCCAATACCTATCTTCTCCAAACATTCAATCATGCTGATGTGATAAATTCTGTTAAAAGCTTTTGAGTCGTCAATGAGGCAAGCAAAGAGGTCTTTATAGACTTGAATATTTTCTGCACTATTGTGTTCATGTAGACGATTCCATTTCTAGTGCCTCTCCCTTACCCGAATTCGAACTGTTCTTCTCCAATTTTTGGGGCAGAGATAAAAAAAGGGTGGCTGGGTGATGGGGGAGGGGGGGGGGGTTATTGTGGCATCCCCCTCACATTCCCAACCATGTTTCTTTCGAATTTTATCTTTTCCGGTTTCAAAAGCTTTTTTTTTAGTTGGAAAGAAGCCCAGAGAATATTGTGACGATCCTATCTCAGACGTTCGCTTTTGGCTATAGTCTTTTCATCAGGTGTTTTCCAATATATAGATCCTGGGTTAAGAAGCTGGAAAAAACCCTCTTAGATTTACATCGGAACAATACTGAGAACTAGCCTAGAAGTGAATGAGGGTTATTGAGATCCATACAACATGTCTTTCCCTTTGCCATTTTCCAATTCCTTGACAGAGAGTTCTCGTACATAGGCAATACATTAAAACAACTCAATAAAAAGCCCTCGTACACACGCAATACATTAAAACAACTCAATAAAAAGCCCTCGTACACACGCAATACATTAAAACAACTCAATAAAAAGCCCTCGTACACACGCAATACATTAAAACAACTCAATAAAAAGCCCTCGTACACACGCAATACATTAAAACAACTCAATAAAAAGCCCTCGTACACACGCAATACATTAAAACAACTCAATAAAAAGCCCTCGTACACACGCAATACATTAAAACAACTTTAAAAAAAGACACATTTTAACAGATAAACGTTTATTGCTTCTGGTTGTCTATCCACTCGAGACTTGATTCTTTTTTTTATAATCCAGTGTGCTATATCAACTCTCCTGTTATATTAAGTACTTTGTGTAAATACAGAGGGTTGATTTTGAAGTGAAGTCAAATTAGAGAGAAAAAACAAGGAGGAAAAAATGATAAATATGATACAGATGTGCACTAAGCCCCAAAAATAATAACAACACAGCAAGTAGTACATCTAGTTCATTGACTTTGGAAGGAAAGCTCCGGTTCTTTACAAGGTGGGGGGGGGGGGGGGGGGGTAAAGGGACCGTTTATTATTTTCTGTGAAGGAATTTATATGAAATCAGTATAGGTCCCTTCAGCCATGGGCAAAGAATAAACACTTTTGGCTGCCTTGCAGAGGCTGCCGTCTTCCAAAAATATCTGATAATCTGAAACTATTCTTATGAAAAATCTGACGTGTCAACATCAAAGAATGAACTGGGTTGTCGGAAAGAGAACTCTTCGACTGGACATCTGCTGCCTGCCTGCTATGTGACATTCCTCAGAGACAGTGGAACATCATCTGTTCTTCAGTAGAAAACTAACTGATTTAAGGGGATGTTTTCTTCCCAAACTACCCCACACATCTAATTGCCTCTACTCCTCAAGACAACAATTAGAACAGACATGCAGCTATTACAGAATGGCATCATGCAAAAGAGATAACGCTCAGATGCTACTGGATTGCTAACAACAACAACAACAACAACATCAGGCTCAGGGGCGCAGAAAATCATCTCGACAGTTTCTCTACACTCAGGACATTCAGACGACGCTAGTCAACGGACGAGAGATTCCCGTCAGCCCCAGTTTTGACAAACAAGGTCAAAGCAGCCTGCTTCCTAAACTACTTCAATCGTGCCAATGGGACATAAATAATTTATTATCATTTTTGTGTCTGGGGCAATGTTGGTTTGCTTTCTTTTTAAGGTTTCGTTTTTATTTTCTTAAAAACTAATGTCAAAATTATTCTTTTTGTTTTCGAAGTTGTCAGGATTTGATCATACTGTATTTTCAAATCATTAGTTGGACAGTTTCAAAGGCTGGTCAAAACTCACAGTTGGTTTGTATATTATAATAATATACGTTTTCAAAAAGTAGCAGCCCTTTGTGTTCTAATATTAGCCCTCTGTGCCTCGGAGGAACATTTTGTCCAGGATCTGCTTGTACTTTGAACTCATGTTGTAATACACAAAGATATTCACTGCGGAATTCGTTGCTGTTAAGAAAGTAGAAAATGACCATATCAGAAAAAACAAGTCTTCGTATTTCCCTGATGCGGTATATTCGGGTTCAAAACTTTGTGCAATGAAGTTAATTACACTTGGCAAGAGGCATACTATGAAAATGATTGCAATAAATAGAACCAACTTCACAACTTTCTTATCTCTATTTGAAAAGGAGTCATGATCTCCAGAATTGGAAGTAGACTTTCGCCATTTTGACTTACTAATAAGGTTTTTGACAAGGATTATAGAGCAAATGATGACGATGCCAAAGGTGATGAGCTGGGAGAAAGCATTGATCAAGAATAACACACGTTCTATGGCAAAGCCGTTTGGAATATAAACCATTCTGAACTTGGTCTCGTTCTTTAGAGGAGAATATCTAGGCTCCAGACGAATGGCATAAAACACTGGCAGCAGGGCACCTATCATTGTCACGTATATGCTAACGAGTACGATAACTGTTCTCTTTACTGTTATCATTGTTTTAACTTTCAGAGGCACAGCAATACAGAGACATCTTTCCAGCGTTATGAAGGCTGTAATCCAACCAGAGATACGTGAAAAGCAAATACCTGGCCACCCTGCCGTGAGATACACGACCTCCTGGAGATCAAAAGGCAGATCAGCATTTACAAGGAAAGGGTTTATACCAATGCTCGCCCATAGAATGGGAATCAGTGTTCCTATATCGGAAATGGCCAGGCTGAACAAAGAAATGTTCACGGTGTCTTTAAAGCCCTGTCTGATAAAAACGATTAGGTTGATGACGTTAGCCACAATGCCAAAGAAGCAGATGGCTCCTGAAATAATGACCTGGAAACCGATGACGAAGATTGTAAGGACTAGATCGTTGACCATTCTGCTAGATCGTGGTTCAAACGACGTTTCATAACTTTCGTTTCCAGAGGCCATCTCTGTTCACTTTTGGCGTTTCCCCAACACCTGAACTGGCACAAGCACTAGAAATAGAGAACAAACGACGTGTTATTGATACGGCCACCAGAGCCTGCCTGTTGAATTTTAAAAATCTAATTGGAGTGCGCAAAATGAACTTAAATTTTTAAAAAAAGTAATAAATAAATAAATATGTAAATGAATAGATAGATAGATAAATGAGTAAATGAATAGACAAATAAATAAATAGCATATAATAATAACAATATAATAAGAGTAATAATAATAATGATAATAATAATAATTATAATAATAATAATAATAATAATAATAATAATAATAATAATAATAATGATATTAATATTAATAAAAACTATAATTATAACAAAAATAAAAACAACAACTGAATTTACAAAGCTATTATCCACACTCTATGCACGCTGTATTAGTTTAGATAAATCATACAAAAATTAATAACACATAAACGATTTAGCAAGAGCAGACATCGTTCATATAAATACATGTAATAAAATGGACAGGGACCCGACGTTGTGTCCTTGGGAAAGGCACTTTACACGAATTGTCCTCACTTCACCCAGGTGGGAATGGGTACCCGGCTATAGACAGCGAAAGATCTTGTCAATTTGTTAGTGTTTGAGCGCTTAATCAGCTGCTTGCACCATATGCTTCCCGGGAAGCTGAGAATGCTATCTATCTATCTATCTATTATTATTATTATTATATGAGCGCGCGGGACACATTAATCTTTTTTCAGTTGGTAGAACATTTTGAATTTTGCCCGGGTGGCGGCTACTCTTAGAAGCCTTCTTTTATCGATTTTAGACCACCTAGGGATCTTTAACGTGCGCAACTTGCACACGGGCCCTCCGAGATTTTTCACCCTTGTCCGAGAAGGCTAGGTGTAGATCTTTCCTACCTGAAGATCAGAGGTGTGGCTGAAAGACAGCAGTAAGAAGAAGCCAAGGAGTAGCAGTAGAAAGGCTGTAGAAAGAATCAGGAGTCCAGAGGAGGGGGGCAAAGGAGATGAGGGAGTGGGCGCAGAAAGAGAAGACGAAAGCAGACGACAGAACATTGCTAAAGAGCAGGAAAGGAGGTGAAAGGAGACAAATTTAGAGAAGAAAATGTTTCGTCACTACCCGGATTCGAACCCGGGACCTTTTGAATGAGAGGCCAACACCTTAACCTCTAGGCCACGAGAGGCCCACCCCGCCCCCCACCCCACACAGGTGTTTCCAAGTTGCCAAATATATAATAGTAATAGATGTATAGATTGATTCTCTATTCCGCTTTCGTGATTGTACACTCCAGAATTTCAAAGGTGTGGAATGAGTGCGCACGGATAGTGAACGGAAACCTCACTTGTTTACAATGGTGTCTTAGAAGACGGACTTTCCCAAAGATTCTATAGAAAGGAAACAAAGCATTTTTGGAAAAATCGGGGAAAGCAGTTTACGTGGATTTTTTAAAAGTTAGGTCCTAGCCACATGGATGCTGTGGACGCCTGCAACGTTTCAAAGGTGTGGGTTAGGTAATAAGGCGGGAGTTTGTGCACAAAGCCTCTCAAGTCCACTTTTATATACATATAGATCTAGATGTAGATAATTGGGGAGATATTTGACATACAGTTGTGCCGCGAATTTTTGACCGCACTATAGCTTCCAGTACTTTTTAATAGTAATACATAAACATTAATTAGTAGATCTATCCTTTTGGGATTTTCCCGTTAATAAAACACCTCCGCTAGGTGTACCCTTAGTTGAAACATCTGAACATACAATTTTTTTACCCTGCACCGCCCTCACACATAATTTTAAAAAAAAGCTTGACAATTATAGAACCACGGTTCAAGAAGATTCTGCAACACGGAGAACAAACTATCTTATCACAACCAAAGATAATTGACAGGTTCGTTAAACCCACACTGGATGAATGACCTCTGCAGTAAAAGTTTTCTTTGTTATTTTTCGTTTGTGTCTCGACAAAATACTCATGTTCATATCGTGGTTACATCGACATTGATGGGATAAGAATCATACCTCTAATTATAAAATGGAACGTCTTTTTGAAGCAGTTTCATTAATCACGCGCACAGCCAAAATTAAATAATTATAAACAACCTGTACATCACATCAAATCTCCGGGGTATGCTGGTTTTTGTTTTTTGTTGTTGTTTAAACATTAAAACAAAGACCGTGTTTCGACCCACATATCTCTTTGTGTACAGTGTTACACCTCGGAGATCTGAGGACAAGAACGAATTGTGTAGCGTCGTGGGGAAATGAGGCGCTCGTCAAAATAATAATAATAAAACCCGACATTTTTTTGGTGCTCATTGGACAATGTTTTTCCATTTTTGATTTTTGCTTTTGTTTTTGGCTCAACACCTTTCATATTCATTTACAAACATATTTTTATAAAAGATGTACATTTGCAAGTTTCCAAGGACACCCACACTTTGGAAATCATCAAACGACCGTGCTCTATGGACAAACCGCGCCTGCTGATTCCACCACACTGCCTCACAAATATCAACGCCAACGAAGAGAGTCATTGTGTTTATTTTTACTTAGGGAACAACGTGCGATGAGTTAGGGAGAAGATTTACTTTTACATAAAGGCTATAGCTCGAGTAGGATTGGACACTGGTCAAGGAGTGTGGTTCGTTTCTGTTTGGCTAGTGCTCAGGATTAACAATAATAAAAATGACAAGTTTAGTGGTTTTGTTAGGGGTTAAAGTATAGTGGTACGGTTGGTTAGAATTTGGGGGTCGAATTTAGAGATTGGGGTTAGGGTTTGTTAACACGTTAATTAGGTACATGTACCATAAAACAAAATTGATTGTAGACAGTCTGTTAAAAGAATATCTCTTAAAAACCCCCACACATTTTAAATTCCGTTTCAATTCGGGTTTGAGATCTGGAATTTTTGATAACCTCCATGCCCCTTTAATAAGAAAATATTGTTCAAGTGCACTAGAAGCATAGTAGTAGAAGGGACCACTTTCGTGGAGCTTAGGGTCAAAATGTTTCCTGTGCTTAAATGACAACGGCTAGAAAATAGTGGACTGACTACACTCTGCCACTCTCTAACTATACTTGGTCACTGCACGTACTATAACATTAAGTCTTTTCTCCACTGATCCACGTCTTTGGCAAAGCTTTCTGCATATGGTAGCTTTTAAGCACAAGGGGGCTATCCCAAAAAAATGCTGATTTGAGAAAATCGAAGGTAAAGTTTTTGTCCCTTGTTCAGTTTCTTTGAAACGGTGAAATGGTATAGGTTCAACGCCCCTATCAACAGTCTTAGGTTATTTAAGAGGCGGGGCCTCCGAGTTTAACGTCCGTCTTCAATTTCTTTAAAAGACGAGGAGGGTTTTCTCTATTACCAAACAAATATACACACGAATGAAACCAAACTTCTCCTCTATAGGTAGGGCAATGCCCATTTTTGGTGCTGGTCAAGATTTCTGGAAACCCCCGAAATCTGGGTTATCCCGCTTGTCCTTAAAAGTGACAATATAACAAATAAAAGTCGATGTTTCAGCGATTTTTGTCTTCAGATTTACACTCAC
>NW_004797711.1:187447-208607 GCF_000002075.1 Aplysia californica | reverse complement strand
AGAGAGAGAGAGAGAGAGAGAGAGAGAGTGAGAACATTCACTCGGAAATCTGAGCTCAATAGCTGGTTACGAAATGATTCTAAAAGCTAATAATTGATTAAGTAGAATAAGAATGACTACACTAAATCGTCCACTTTAATTTTCTTCAAATCGTTTCGTATTTGTCTCTGAAATGTTGAAACGAATTTGGGCTCATAAAATTATATTTGTGTGCGTTGAACTCAATAAAGAGATGCCCTTAATTATGGCAAAGCTGGTTACTGACAGATTAAAAACAACTAATGAACTTAAACATGGAAGAAACAATGGAGTGCATTAAAACAATACCGACTGTTTAATGTTATCTACGTGTGGTTTGTAAGAGAACAGCTGTTGTGACTGTGTGTATAAAAGAGAGGATGAGGACTTAGAGTCACAGTACATCGCCTCGGTACATCTGGTCTACACGTAGGTATCAGCTCCTGTCTAAGGGAAAAGGTGGGTACACACGGTGACACTTGTGCGAGTCGAGAGTCCAGCTGCCTCATCTTTTGAGGTCGAGACTCGTTGAGGACGGTTCGTTCACAATGAGATCTCGAAGTTGTGTGACGTATCTGGTCTTTCCGACGGGAGACAAGTATCATTATTTACACATTGTAAAGGTGTTTCATGTAAAGCAAAATTATCTTGCGATCGCCAAGGGACGGAGAAGTAGAACACAGTAAATGGCTCTCCTATACCAAGTGATGTGGACGATAATAATAATAATAATAACAATCATAACAATAATAACAATAATAGTAATAATAAATTACACTTTTATTTGTCCCAGAAGGGCACTTTGGTTTACAATGGCAAACATACATACATACATAAATACATAGTTATAAATACGTACATATATCTAAATACATGCACAAATACATACATAAATACACAATCTTACACAAATACAGAACAGTCTACAGCCATGCCACTGTCGGTCGCTACTGTGCAGCGCCCTGAACTGTCTCTTGTCAACCAAGGACCCACACAAAAGCTTGTCGTGAACTCATCAAATAGAGCAATTGGCCGGGCTTCTCCTTCTCGTCCGTTGTCGTTCGTGAAGTAGTTGTAGTAGAGGTTTTACGGCGTTCGCAACTGCATTAGGTCAAATGAGCGCCAGAAGATTAGAGGTGTTACAAGAGAGTAACAAACATACAAAAGAAGAAGGGGAGATAAGGACGATAGATATTTGTTAGGAAAGAAGAAGCAAGCCACACCAGAGCACCCGCCAACCACCCACTCACACAGATGTTTGGCAAAGTCTAGGAATTGACTGGAGCTGTTGTCTTTATTTCTGTATTTCTTCTCCTAGCCTCGAGACAAGCTAACAACAGCAACAGGCTCTCGTTTCTCCCGTCCCTTCTGCTGGTTCTTTTCCTCGTCCTTCACGGGCACGTAGGGAGGACCTCGGGACGTAGAAAAGAATACATCCCAAACCCAAACCAGTGGAAAGTACATTTCGCGCGGCGTGATGTGAAAGGAGACCTGATGGACCAGCTTCCGTCTGACGAGACGGACAGACTGACAAGAACCACGAAACAAGATCTTCCCATACTCTGGAACAGCAATTTGTCTGCTGATGAAGTGAAATTATGGTACATACAACAACATGCGAGGTGGATGATATGGAAAAATCTGGGGCGAGGAAAATGATCACAATTCCACTAGATCTAAGCTCAAATGATGAAGCTTCCTCACCATGAAAAAAGGTGAGATGTGATTTAATGTGCTTTAGGAAGAGACGGAAAAGGTTAGAGGTGGAGGAAAAAAAAGAAATATTCCTGTCTTAAACAACAGTCAATACTAAGTTCTAGGTAATAATACAGTTCTACAAGAATGATAATATTATAGAAAAGACAAAAAAATCTTCAGAAATAAAGAAAAAAAAAAAATTAAACTGTTCTTCACAATGAGAAGTAATCACCAATAATACTGTAAAGGTGTGGATGGGCGATATCAACCTGGATAGACCACTGATACCTTAAATATAACTACCACAAGATACAGAACCAACACGCCATGTTGATTAGTAAGCTCCTTGTTAGTAGCCCAGTACAACCTATACCGAGTTCCTTTATTGGAGAGCCTTCCTCCTGCATGAACAGTAGAGTAGTTTCCCTTGTCGGGCACACAACATAGTTACACCATTACATTATGATCCAAGATATAATACTGTTACAAATACGCTCAATGTGTCAAACATTAAGAAAAAAACAATACATATTATCAAATATCGAATTAATGAATTGTGAATTATTTATCTTCAGTAGGATCAAAACAATAGGAGTTCCAGTAAAGTTCCATGTATTTCTTTGATGCAGACACAGATCCTAGGTATAAAAGTTTTGAGTGGACACAGTTTGACGTATATTGTGTTGGGTCCTGTTGACCTGTGGAAAAGCATGAGCTAGGTTCACACCTGCCAGGTCAGTTTGGTTTTGATAATTTTTTACTGCCTTAGTTTGGAACAATGTCTTCTAGCTTTCTTTCAAGGAGTTATTATTATATTATAATTTATTGGTTCTGTTTTAGTCCCGTTTCATTCGTTTAGTCCTATCACATTTCGTTTACTTTCTACATACCCTGATGGGATTGCTGTAACTTACGTTGTTTATTTAGTTCTTCATATGCTTTTTAGTTACGTTTGGATCCACAGGGAAACCGACTGTAATCCTTTATTTCTGCTCTCTTTAGTATGCTTTAGTTTAGAGAGTCTAGTCTACTCAAAGTAAGTCTCAACTTTATTGTATGAAAATTTACGTTCTCATTGTAACTAGACCTACACAGATGTAATTTTTATTGTCATAATCATTTTTTATTTTAGATATCTGTAACACCGTACAACATTCGATGTGTTATTGAACAATCCAACGCAATAATTATCTCTCCATCTGCTGTAAAATGTACACCTCTATTAAATACCAAAGTGAAAGATGAAATACACGTTAAAAAAGTAATATACTTATGTCTGAAAGCCAACTCCCCCACCCCCTTTTATAACGCACGGGTATAAAACGAATCCCAAAAGACATTGGGAAAATCTTGGACATAATGGCAAGATTTCTAGCATAAAGTCAATTCCCAATAAAACCAAGTCAATTGAATGGAAGGCTGGGATAACCTAACAACACACATTCTAAATCATCGCGTTGTAGATTCGAACCAGGATCACTTGAGTTTCTGACAGTCTAGCGTGACAGCCGTGGCACGAACTAAACAGACAAAACTACTGGTTGTACACTGATGACCATGTCAGGAATTAATTTTTCTATCAGCACTCATCTTGCGCTGTTTATTGTAACCCTCTGATTTCGTCAAAGCTTTCTGATACTGACCATCACATTTTCCTGGTCAAGAATGAATTACCAGTGTTGCTAAATCTTTATCGTGTTTATCATCTGCACTCATCTTGCAGTGTCCATTTTTCACCCTCTGATTTCTTCAACGACTTCTGATACTGACCATCAACTTTTCCAGGACAGGAATTAATCACCAGTGTCGGGACGTGAGGCTTAAGACACGGACGGAGGCACACAAGATCAACAAGCTGCCAAATTCTAATTAAACACTGGCTCCACCATCACCACCACCACCAACAACGACGACAAAAATAAAACTACAACATAATCATCATCAACAACAACAACGCCAAAAAACAACAACAACTACCAACGGCAACGGCAACAATAAAAAAACTACATTAGCAACATAAAAAAAAATAATAACGACAATGAAGAAAGTTATTGTGTTCATTTTTACAACACGGGTCCAACGCCATGCTTGAAAACAACATCAGAAGTGAGACAAGGCTGCACGCTTCCACACCTTTTATTCTTCATCTATAGGAATAGAATCAAATCGGCGTCCGTGGGGCAGGCACTTCAATGTCGCAAATAATAGACCTGAGTTCGATTCCCGATTGGGGAGAAACAAAATTAAATGTATCAAGTGTTTTGGCCTTTCTGCTCGGGTGTTGCATCCTTCTCAGCCCGGATTGGACCTGACAGGCAGGGTCGAAAGCCCACCTCCTGAATGTTCTTACTTGTGAAGCAGCGTGGTGGAATCAAGCTCTCGTCAATTTTTGAGCATTTAGAGTTATTGGTGTCATCTTAAAGCTTGTTCACTTGTCTTTATTTCAATGAAAATAATATCCATTAATCTTGACTACAAGTCGAGATATTTGCCAATGAAGGAGGTGGGGTCACTTGTTTTCAGAGGTAAAGTTAGTGAGAAAATGGCCACCACAGATTAGTTGTTTCCTTAGCTTAAGAGTCCGTGGTAACTGAAAGTTTACATTTCTTGTGCCTTTAATCAACGTTTTTCAGAAAATTCCACACAGAAAGCAGTTCTTTAATGGGCATGAAAGGTGTTGAGCCAAAAAACAAAAATTTGATAAAAACTCACAAACCTGCGGAAAACTGCAAGTTTCTTCACTTTGATTATTTTGACGAGAGCCTGATTCCACCGCGCTGCCTCACAATTGTGTCGATGTAGGTGTAAAAATACCAACATTCAAAAAGAGCAAACTCTTCATTACCACACACACCACCAACGTGAAGAAAACATGCAGCACATTGACACAGAGTTCATCACCACACACACCACCGACGTGAAGAAAACATGCAGCACATTGACACAGAGTTCATCACCACACACACCACCGACGTGAAGAAAACATGCAGCACATTGACACAGAGTTCATCACCACACACACCACCGACGTGAAGAAAACATTCATCAAATTGACACAGAGTTCATCACCACACACACCACCGACGTGAAGAAAACATGCAGCACATTGACACAGAGTTCATCACCACACACACCACCGACGTGAAGAAAACATTCATCAAATTGACACAGAGTTCATCACCACACACACCACCGACGTGAAGAAAACATGCAGCACATTGACACAGAGTTCATCACCACACACACCACCAACGTGAAGAAAACATTCATCAAATTGACACAGAGTTCATCACCACACACACCACCAACGTGAAGAAAACATGCAGCACATTGACACAGAGTTCATCACCACACACACCACCAACGTGAAGAAAACATGCAGCACATTGACACAGAGTTCATCACCACACACACCACCAACGTGAAGAAAACATTCATCAAATTGACACAGAGTTCATCACCACACACACCACCAACGTGAAGAAAACATTCATCAAATTGACACAGAGTTCATCACCACACACACCACCGACGTGAAGAAAACATGCAGCACATTGACACAGAGTTCATCACCAGCAAAAGGTGTCACAAGCGGTGGAATCGGCGTTCCTCAATTTTGGGGCATGTTGAGTTATTGGTATCGTCTTTAAGATTGTTCGTTTTATCTCGAACCCACGATCTTACGGTTGCAAGTATGAGAGCCTAACCACTAGGCCACCGATTCTACTAGGTCTTGTACATTTTTGAAGTCTAACAACCTAGACACTGAACTTTACCTCGTTGTTTGTACAAGTATCCTGGAGTTGCTGTAAATCAAATATAAAAAAACTTTTAACCCAGTACGATCCCATTCTATTGCTGAGTTTATATTCAATGTTTTGCAGTAAGATGATTCATCGCTTTTTAAGCAGGGCTTTTATCCCCCCCCCCCCCCCCCCCCCGAAAAAAACCACACAAAAAACAACAACCAAAGATCAAATACAAACACAAAAGAGCAACAACAACAAAAAAACAGCAATAAAACAAAACGACGTTGAACAAAAAACAACAACAACACAACAACTATGAGAAACCGTCTAAACCATAAACTAGTAGAAGGTGTAAAGTTATATACTATAGATTTTATATGCACACAGAGAGAATCTAAAAGAAATGTTCAGCAAAAGTGTAGACGTGTAAGGCAAAGAATGTGAATAGAAAAAACAGGAATATTATTTCTGAAATAGTTTGTGTAACGCAGGACAAACGAATGTGCAACTTGCAGGGCTCCGACAAAGTCAGATTTTAGCATTCTGCCAAGGAGTTGTTCACCATTGTGTTTTGTTTAATCGTATCCGTACGTCGTGTTTTACTATCGTATTCATACGACATGGGGAACTCTGTGCCACCACTTTCCAAAGAGGAAATTTACTCGTTAATCCGATCCGTACGCTTTGCACAGCAGTCCGTCAAAATGATTTTTTGAGAAATACTGAAAGTTTCAAAGAGATCTTCGCACTAGAAGTATTTTAAAATGTGAAGGACGGTTGTGAGAATCTGTTAACGATATGAGCAGGGACACTGTTCTCCAATAAGACAACACCACTCTTTACAACGGGAATCAAATTAGAGACTTGATCCAACGGCAGGATCGGGAATACCTGGATACCTGGATACCCGGATACCTGTAGCTGTCATCTCTGACTCATAGGTCCACGTGTAATGACCCTCCATCTTTCACTGTCGCCAGCTGCCGTTGCACATTCTGTCATATCCAGGACAATCCATATTCTTATGTTGTCCATCCATGTTATTCTTTGCCTTCCTCTAGCTCTCCCGCCCCACATCTTTCCTTCAAGCCCCTCTTTCACAATGGTCTCGTGTCGTTTTAAGTGGCCATGGTATTGTATTTTTCTACATTTGATTTTGTCAAGCAAGGTTTGTCTTGAGTGTAGAATCTGACAAATCTCTTTGTTGGTCTTTTTTGTTACATACGCACGACATAAAAACAACTCAACAAAAGCCACATTTTATCAAACAAACGTTTATTGCTTCTGGTTTTGATTCTTTTTTATAAACCAGTGTGCTATATCTACTCTTTGTTATATTAAGTACCTCGTGTAAGTACAAGGTCTTGATGAAAACGACATGAGAAATTTTAGGCCAGTTTCCAATCTGAACTTTTTATCAAAAATCCTGGAGAAAATCGTTTTGTGTCAAGTTCAACAACATCTAAAGACCAATGACATGGAAGAACCTTTTCAATCTGCTTATAAAAGGCACCACAGTACGGAAACCGCTCTTTTAAAGGTATCATCAGATGTTTTAAATGAAATCGATAATAAAAAAGTTTGTGTTTTGGTTCTGCTTGATTTGTCAGCGGCGTTCGATACCATCGACCACGAAATTTTACTAGAGAGATTGGAAAAGTCATGTTTACTATCAGGTACTGTTCTAGTGTGGTTTAAATCATATCTAGACAATAGATTTATGTCAGTGAAAATTGGCAATGATGTGTCAGATAGGTTACCTCTAAAATACGGAGTTCCTCAGGGTTCGGTCCTTGGTCCTGTCATCTTTACAATGTACACGCAAAGTCTGTCATCAATAATTTCTTTATTTGCCCTCAATTACCATCTTTATGCAGACGATACACAGCTGTATGGATTCACTACAACTGACAATGTACACAATCTCATAGATAGAATCGCCAGATGTATCAATGATATAAGAAAATGGGTGTTCAAGAACAAATTAAAATTAAATGAGGATAAGACCGAAATATTATTTCTTCGTGGCAGCGCATGAAATGAAATCGACAATATCAGAATAAACATCAATGGCCACGAAATATCAGCCCAAACTAAAATAAGAAATTTAGGTGTGGTGCTAGATCAAGATATGTCAATGAAATACCATGTATCCAATCTTTGTAAAAATCTATATCTCCAGCTGAAGAAAATAGGGAGCATTAGAAAATATCTATCTGTTGGTGTCACCAAAACTTTAATAACATCACTTATATTGTCAAGGATTGATTATTGCAATTCCTTACTGGCTGGTGTACCTGATGAACAGTTACAACAACTACAAAGAGTACAAAATATTGCTGCCAAAATAATTACTAAAAAACTAAAGCATGATCATGTGACTCCTATTTTAAAAGCATTACACTGGCTCCCAGTGAAAGAGTGTATCATATATAAAATCTGTTTAACTTGCTACAAGTGCTTAAATGATTTATCACCGGACTATCTAAAACAGCTTTTAACACCCTATGTGCCTCCTAGAACGCTCAGATCATCAAGTGACAAAACAACCCTTGTTAAGCCTAAAATAAATGTCAAATCATATGGCCAAAGCTCTTTTTCATATTTTGCCCCACTTGTTTGGAATAGGCTTCCAAAAACTATCAGAGAAGCAGAAAATCTAGAAATTTTTAAGAAGAAACTAAAATCATTTCTATTTTCATCATATTTCGATTAGACAGAATGCATCCAAGCTGTAGATCGTTGTGAGTTTGTATGTGCGTATGTGCATATGTATGTATGTGTGTATGTGAGTATGTATATGTGTGTGGTGCGTGCGTGCGTGAGTGAATATGTGTTTGCATGAGTATGTAACACTATGTACCTTTAAAATTGATTTGTAAATCCATTATATGTATCATGTTAAGCGCATAGAGCATTGCATAAGTGGATATGCGCTATATAAATGCAATCCATTATTTTTCATTATTATTATTATTATTAAGTGAAGCCAATTTAGCGAGAAAAAACAAGGAGGAAAAAATAAATGATAAATATGATACAGATGTGCACTAAGCCCCAAAATGATAACAACACAGCAAGTAGTACATCTCGTTCATTGACTTTGAAGGAAAGCTCCGGTTCTTAACAATGTGGGGGGGTTGGTAAAGGGACCTTTTATTATTTTCTGTGAAGGAAATTAATATGAAATCAGTATGGGTCCCTTCAGCCGTGGGCAAAGAATAAACACTTTTTGGCTGCCTTGCTTTAGGCTGCCGTCTTCCAAAAATATCTGATAATCTGAAACTATTCTTATGAAATATCTGACGTGTCAACATCAAAGAATGAACTGGGTTGTCGGAAAGAGAACTCTTCGACTGGACATCTGCTGCCTGCCTGCTATGTGACACACCTCAGAGACAGTGGAACATTATCTGTTCTTCAGTAGAAAACTAACTGATTTAAGGGGATGTTTTCTTCCCAAGCTACCCCACTCATCTAATTGCCTCTACTCCTCAAGACAACAATTAGAACAGACATGCAGCTATTACAGAATGGCATCATGCAAAAGAGATAACGCTCAGATGCTACTGGATCGCTAACAACAACAACAACATCAGGCTCAGGGACGCAGAAAATCATCTCGACAGCTTCGCTGCCCTCAGGACCTTCAGACGACGCAAGTCAAGGTACGAGTGATTCCCATCAGCCCCAGTTTTGACAAACAAGGTCAAAGCAGCCTGCTTCCTAAACTACTTCAATCGTGCCAATGGGACATAAATAATTTATTATCATTTTTGTGTCTGGGGCAATGTTGGTTTGGTTTCTTTTCAAGGTTTCGTTTTTATTTTCTTAAAAACTAATGTCATAATTATTCTTTTTGTTTTCAAAGTTGTTAGGATTTGATCATACTGTATTTTCAAATAATCAGTTAGGCAGGTTCAAAGGCTGTTCAAAACACATAGTTGGTTTGTATATTATAATAATATACGTTTTCAAAAAGTAGCAGCTCTTTGTGTTCTAATATTAGCCCTCTGTGCCTCGGAGGAACATTTTGTCCAGGATCTGCTTGTACTTTGAACTCATGTTGTAATACACAAAGATATTCACTGCGGAATTCGCTGCCGATAAGAAAGAAAACAATGACCAGATCAGCACAAACAGGTCTCTGTATTTCCCTGTTATGTTAAATTCGGGTTCTAAACTTTGTGCAACATTTATAATCGCACCTGTCAAGAGGCATACTATGAATATGATCGCAATACATAGAACCAACTTCACAACTTTCTTGTCTCTATTTGAAAAGGAGTCATGATCTCCAGAACTGGAAGTAGACTTCCGCCATTTTGATTTGGTAATAAGGGTTTTGACAAGGAGTATAGTGCAAATGATGACCACGCTTAAGCTGATGAACTGAGAGAAAGAAAAGATCAAGAATACAACACTTTCTATTGCAAAGCCGTTTGGAATATAAACGGTTCTAAACTTTGTCTCATTCTTTAGAGGAGAATATCTGGGCTCCAGACGAAGGGCATAAAACACTGGCAGCATGGCACCTATCATTGTCACGTATATGCTAACGAGTGCGATAACTGTTCTCTTTACTGTTATCATTGTTTTAACTTTCAGAGGCACAGCAATACAGAGACATCTTTCCAGCATTATGAAGGCTGTAATCCAACCAGAGATACGTGAAAAGCAAATGTGTGGCCACCCTGCCGTGAGGTACACGACCTCCTGGGCATTATACGGCAGATCAACATTTACAAATAAAGGGTTAAAACCAACGGTCGCCCATAGCGTCGGAGTCAGTGCCCCTATATCGGAAATGGCCAGGCTGAACAAAGAAATGTTCATAGTGTCTTTAAAACCCTGTCTGATAAAAACGATTAGGTTGATGACGTTAGCCACAATGCCAAAGAAGCTGATGGCTCCTACAATAATGACGTTGAAAACCACGAGGAGGATTGTAAGTACTAATTCGTTTATCATTTTGATCTGCAGTGGTCCGGGCGGCGTTCCATAACTTTCGTTTCCAGAGGCCATCTCTGTTCACTTTTGGCGTTTCCCCAACGCCTGAACTTGCACAAGCACTAGAGCTGTATAAATAGAGAACCAACGACGTGTTAATGATACGGCCACCAGAGCCTGCCTGTTGAATTTTAAAAATCTAATTGGAGTGTGCGAAATGAACTTAAATTTTAAAATAAATAATAAATAGAAAAATGAGTAAATGAATAGATAAATAGATAAATGAGTAAATGAATAGACAAATAAATAAATAGCATATAATAATAACAACAATATAATAAGAGTAATAATAATAATAATAATAATAATATAATAATAATTTTAAAAAATAATAAATTTTTTTTACAAATAAATAATAATAATAATAATAATAATAATAATAATAATAATAATAATAATAATAATAATAATAAAAACAACAATAATTATAACAAAATTAAAAACAACAACAACTGCATTTAAAAAGCTATTATCCACACTCTCCGCACGCTGTATTAGTTTAGATAAATCATACAGAAATGAATAACGCATAAACGATTTAGCACGTGCAGACAACGTTCATAACAATAATTAAATGGTTTTAACAAAAGAGAACAATTGACTTTTGTTTCCGCATAAATCCATAATGATTTGCTTTCTTCGCTCTGAATAGTTCAAGAGGATGTTATGCACAATGAGACCGGGGGCTTTCGTGGTCTAGAGGTTAAGGTGTCTGCCTCTCTGTCAACAGGTCCCGGGTTCAAGTCCTGACAGCGACTGAACAATTTCTTATCTAAAATGTCCCCCTTTAACTCCCTTTCGTGCTCTCTAGCAATGTTCTGTCGCCTGCTTTCTTCTCAACTTTCTGCCCCCACCCCTTCACCTCCTTTGCCCCCTCCTCTTGGCTCCTGACTCTTTCTGCAGCCTTTCTACTGCTACTCCTTGACTCCTTCTTACTGCTGTCCTTCAGCCACACCCCTGATCCTATGTAGGCTTCGGCCGCCATCCGGGCAAAATTTATAATTTCCTGACAACTGAAATTGTTTAGTGTTTCCCGCGCGCCGTAAAACACTTACAACAGCAACTAAAAAAAACCAATAACAAAAAAAAAACAACAACAAAAAACAACACGTGTGTAACTTTTCTCTCAAAACTTATTGCTCCATTACAGTAGAGTGTAAATGTAGTAGGCCAATGATTTTCAGTTGCACCGATCATTCCTTTCACTGAAAGGGGGCCCAGCTAGTCGAATATAAGCTATCCAGCTTTTGCACAGTGACTTGTATAAATTTGTCTTAACAGGGGAATATTTCATTAAACTCCTGTTAGCTGTATTCAAGAAAATTCCTTAATAATGCTAATAAAAAAACCAAATTGGAGGTTTCGACCATTTTGTAATGGTTCACAACTGGGACAATATCGCTTTGAAAAGCAAGCCCTTCTTTGTTTTTTCTAATCGCGAGATTATCTTTCTTGTACGCCTGTTTTGAAAACCTTTAGAGCAAAATGTTCACTATAAAATTAATTTCTTGTAACAAGTTTTGCCACTAGTGGTTAGGCTCTCGGACTCGCAACCGTAAGGTCGTGGGTTCGAATCCCGTCAGAGACCCGACGTTGTGTCCTTGGGAAAGGCACTTTACACGAATTTTCCTCACTTCACCCAGGTGGGAATGGGTACCCGGCTATAGACAGCGAAAGATCTTGTCAATTTGTTAGTGTTTGAGCGCTTAATCAGCTGCTTGCACTGTATGCTTCCCGGGAAGCTGAGAATGTTTCGGAGTGTTCTATGGTCTGCTGGGGTAATAATACATGTATAGTGTAAAGCGCATAGAGCCTGCAGTTGAGCGGGGATATGCGATATACAAATGCTATCTATCTATCTATCTATTATTATTATTATTATATGAGCGCGCGGGACACATTAAACTTTTTTCAGTTGGTAGAACATTTTGAATTTTGCCCGGGTGGCGGCTACTCTTAGAAGCCTACTCTTATCGATTTTAGACCACCTAGGGATCTTTAACGTGCGCAACTTGCACACGGGCCCTCCGAGATTTTTCACCCTTGTCCGAGAAGGCTAGGTGTAGATCTTTCCTACCTGAAGATCAGGGGTGTGGCTGAAAGACAGCAGTAAGAAGAAGCCAAGGAGTAGCAGTAGAACGGCTGTAGAAAGAATCAGGAGACCAGAGGAGGGGGGCAAAGGAGATGAGGGAGTGGGGGCAGAAAGAGAAGACGAAAGCAGACGACAGAACATTGCTAAAGAGCAGGAAAGGAGGTGAAAGGAGACAAATTTAGAGAAGAAAATGTTTCGTCACTACCCGGATTCGAACCCGAGACCTTTTGAATGAGAGGCCAACACCTTAACCTCTAGGCCACGAGAGGCCCCCCCCCCCCCCCCCCCCCACCCCACACAGGTGTTTCCAAGTTGCCAAATATATAATAGTAATAGATGTATAGATTGATTCTCTATTCCGCTTTCGTGATTGTACACTCCAGAATTTCAAAGGTGTGGAATGAGTGCGCACGGATAGTGAACGGAAACCTCACTTGTTTACAATGGTGTCTTAGAAGACGGACTTTCCCAAAGATTCTATAGAAAGGAAACAAAGCATTTTTGGAAAAATCGGGGAAAGCAGTTTACGTGGATTTTTTAAAAGTTAGGTCCTAGCCACATGGATGCTGTGGACGCCTGCAACGTTTCAAAGGTGTGGGTTAGGTAATAAGGCAGGAGTTTGTGCACAAAGCCTCTCAAGTCCACTTTTATATACATATAGATGTAGATAATTGGGGAGATATTTGACATACAGTTGTGCCGCGAATTTTTGACCGCACTATAGCTTCCAGTACTTTTAAATAGTAATGCGTAAACGTTAGTTAGTAGATCTATCCTTTTGGGATTTTCCCGTTAATAAAACACATCCGCTAGGTGTACCCTAAGTTGAAACATCTGAACATACAATTTTTTTACCCTGCACCGCCCTCACACATAATTTTTTTTAAAAAGCTTGACAATTATAGAACCACGGTTCAAGAAGATTCTGCAACACGGAGAACAAACTATCTTATCACAACCAAAGATAATTGACAGGTTCGTTAAACCCACACTGGATGAATGACCTCTGCAGTAAAAGTTTTCTTTGTCATTTTTCGTTTTTGTCGCGACAAAATACTCATGTTCATATCGTGGTTACATCGACATTGATGGGATAAGAATCATACCTCTAATTATAAAATCGAACGTCTTTTTGAAGCAGTTTCATTAATCACGCGCACAGCCAAAATTAAATAATTATAAACAACCTGTACATCACATCAAATCTCCGGGGTATGCTGTTTTTTGTTTTTTGTTGTTGTTTAAACATTAAAACAAAGACCGTGTTTCGACCCACATATCTCTTTGTGTACAGTGTTACACCTCGGAGATCTGAGGCAAAGATAGTGAATAACAAGATGGGCCACTCAGCCAAAAAAGTGTCCGCAGGAAGTATGCTCTTTGCTTCAGATGGCGCTGCAATCTGTTTTGAAGCTCTCTTTCGTTTTTCCAGAAGAAGAATAGGAATAGCACCTCCTTGCGTGCGCAGATCGACTGCTGTTCATCAGCAGTTCGGGTACGTTCAGTGCGGAGTTTTAGTTTTTAAAAATATTTTAATGACCTCTCGCCTTTCATTCTAAATTCAAATTAAACGAAGAAAACCATCACCCTTTCCTCTGGAAGAGGTTTTTTGTCAGCGTAACCATTTAAAAAAAGCGTTCTTCCGAAATTTATCCCAAAACTTGCTAGTTTCACTTTGATTTTTAAAAACTCAAGTAGGGTAACTCTGTTTGTGAAGAGGGCGCCACCAAATTTTGAGGACACTTTTTTAATTGGCTCAAAGAGAGAAGTGGCCCATCTTGTTATGTACTATCATTGTCTGAGGACAAGAACGAATTGTGTAGCGTCGTGGGGAAATGAGGCGCTCGTAAAACATGATAATGAACCCGACATTTTTGTGACCGCTGGGCAATGTTTATCCATTTTTTTTCTATTTTGTTGAGCTCAACACTTTTTGTGTCCATTTATAAACATTTTTATTTGTGTATTTGTCGGAACAACGTTGATAAAAGGTATAAAAGATGTAAATTTGCAAGTTTCCAAGAACACCCAAACTTTGGAAATCATCAAACTTTGGCGGCAATTTTCTCCCCATGTTTGCCTCTGATAACAGGCGAACCCACCTCCGCCACTTACATGTATCTGTACTTCTATTCGAGAGAAACGGGCCGGGAATTACCCCCCCTTTACACAAAGACAAATGAACAAGCTTTAATTAAATACTAAAAAAATGACGAGTTCTTGATTCCAACGCGAAGCTCCACAATTATTTTAGGTCAGAGTTTTTGTCAGACCTATTTCCAATACGGTAAAATTGTCGACAATTCGTTACCCCTTTTCAACAAAGAAATATCTCGAAGCTGTAGGTTTATATCAAATTATGATTTATTTACAGGATAGAATTTTAATGTTGAGTATAGAGATGGCACAATGTCTATAAGAAAAGTGATAAAAGATAAATAAATATAACGGTACGCCCCCTCGTTATATAGAGCAGTGAATCTTTCTTGTTGAAAAGTTCATAGTTTACGTTTGTTCACTACGAGATGTTTGCTTAGTTTTGGTATCTGTCTTCAAAAATTGCACAGCCCCAGCGTTCGTTATGTTTAATTATAAGTGATCTTTCTTTTTGTACGTCTAATGTCACCAAATGTTTAATCATTAGAGATGACTCAGCCATTTGATCACAAAACTCTTTATCAGTACTCGTGTATTCTTCTTATTACTATGGTAGCCCCAGGGGCATGGTTGTATTCCTACACTGCCTTTCTGAGAGTGAGATAAGAAATGTATATATAATAAGTAGAACATTTTAGTCTTCAGTTGAAAGTTAGATAGTTTTTAAACATCGCCTTGATCAGCTGCTTATGGCAGATGGTATCTTGGGGGGGGGGGGGGGGGGAATGTAAAGAAATGTGAGAGACACGCGATACGAAATTCGGGACAATCCGGCCTCTTTTGACAGCAGAACGTTGTTGTGAACAGTTCTTAGGTCTGTGCTCACCTTTCAAAACCTGTCAAACCATTCAAAATGAGTGGTCACACAGTTAATGTTGCCCGGACTATAACGTGTAGCACAATTACTCAAAATAGGCACGACCAACTGGATTCTGTGTGTAATAATAGTTCTGCTCTTGACTATTGCAGGCGGGAGAAATAAGCTCCATTCTCTTGAAGAGAAATCGTATTTCATGCTGTATCTCAGGGCTATACCCTCTCTCTCTCTTGCCCTTTTTAACCCCCAGTGGAGCACAAGCCATCAACAGCATTACTCCAGCGAAGCCTGTCATGAGCATCCTTTTCTATCAGTTTCCATGATGTCCCCGCTTTTTCAATTTCAGCTTGTACCGCTCGCCTCCATGTCATCCTTGGTCTTCCCGAACTATATTATCTTATTCATTCTGATTTCCCAGAACTATCGTTTTCATTCTGGTTTCCCAGAGCTATCTTTATCATTTTGGTTTCCAAGAGCCATCCTTTTCATTCTGCTTTCATAGACAAAGACAGTTGTACGTTTGTGTCCTAGTTTTGTAGGATTTGGCGATATGTGGGTCATCGTGGTGAAATCAAGCGCCCGTGAAAATAATGAAAGTGAAGAAACCGACCATTTTCAGACTATTGAACTATTGGTTAACTTTTTTTTTTTAAAAATGCTCTCAACACCTTTCACGTATATCTAAAACACATTTCCTTTTGTATTTTCCTAAAAGAAACGTTGATCAAAGGGACAACAAAATATGTATCTGTGCAATTGCCAAGGAGATTTTAGTTTCGAATGTCACCAAACTTTGGCGGCAATTCCCTCGCTAATTAATTGACCTTTGATACTAGGCAACCCACACCTCCATCAAAGGCAATTATTTCCACTGTTGCTCAGTACACATGGGTGTCTTTTCACATGAACAACGTCAAATGAACAGACTTTTTGATTGTACCATTCATCACACGTGCCCAACAATTGACGAGAGTCTGATTCCACAGTGTCGTGACACATCATTCTTATGAAATAAACAAGTTGTTATGTTCTCCACTGGTAACAAAGACTCAGATGGATCTTAACAATCAGAAGACGCGAAATATATTATTAGACATATTATGGTTATAGCTGCTTTCGACAGAATTTAGATTAATCGAGACAATGGGTTTCTTCAAATCTGCCTGCAAGCTTAGGATCAACCCACACTGAGATACAGCATGAAATACGATTTCTCTTCAAGAGAATGGAGCTTATTTCTCCCGCCTGCAATAGTCAAGAGCAGAACTATTATTACACACAGAATCCAGTTGGTCGCGCCTATTTTGAGTATTTGTATTTGTGTTGGTTCGCCCAAACTGAAGCGCAATTCGCTCTGCGGAATATCACCCAGGACGAAACTAAATACTGCCATGTTGTTGCAGCCCTCGACAACAGCACGACAACTCGGGCACTTTCAATATCAACCAACCCTCCAAAGGACAACAAATACAGCACGCTGAAAACACTTTTGATGTCGGCATAGAGTTTGTCTGATACGGAAAGAGCGTCAGCGCTCTTTAAACTACAGGGGTTAGGAGACCGTAAGCCGTCAGAGTTAATGGACGCTATGTCAGGCCTAC
The DNA here is from genome assembly GCF_000002075.1 of Aplysia californica. Taxonomy (NCBI): domain Eukaryota; kingdom Metazoa; phylum Mollusca; class Gastropoda; order Aplysiida; family Aplysiidae; genus Aplysia; species Aplysia californica. The sequence continues at coordinate 191,465 of NW_004797711.1, read as the reverse complement.
TGGGAGCGCACGAACCGCGTTTCCTTTTCAGACACTTATTCCAACAACAGTTGCCTGAATATATGAGAGCCCCCTGGCAACATTCGACCATCTCGACTGCCGCACGTTAGCACAAGAGGCCGACAAATTATTCCTTGTCGTTGCTCCACCCGCTACACTACTGGCCGTAGATCGCACAACGGCTGCTAGCAAGCCCAGACCTTCCCACTCGACAGGTCAATGTTTTAACCACCACAGATTTGGATCAAACGCCAAACAATTCGTTCCGCCATGCAGTTACAAAGCCTAAAAAACCGTCTGCGGTTCAGAGAAACTCACTGGGTCAGCAGAATTCAGTCTAGCTTCAGAACCTTCTGTTGGCCCACAAAAAGCTCAATTGATTATCATGGACTCTGCCTCTGGCCGCCGTTACATCATGTACTATCAGTCAGATTTCCTATTTTCAGCTAGCCATAGTGGACCCAGAAAGCCAAAAATTTAGGAAGATATTAACAGATTTCCTGAAATCCTCGAGCCAACCTTTTCGGCCTCCGAAGTGAAGCGTGGTGTTTTTCAATTCATCCCCACCACTGGTCCACCCGTACATGCCAAAGCACGTCGACTACCCCCCCCCCCCCCCCCCCTGACAAACTAGCCATCGCCAAAGCTGAATTACAGAAAATGGAGGAAATGGGAATTATTAGACCATCTAACAGTCCCTGGTCTTCACCTCTTCACGTGATTCCAAAAGGTAACGGAGACTGGCGACCTTGTGGCGACTACCGTGGACTCAACAATAGAACGATCCCAGATCATTATCCGATTCCCCACATTCAAGACTTCTCAGCACGACTCGCTGGCAAAAGTATTTTCTCCAAAATGGACCTCGTTCGAGGTTACCACAAAATCCCAGTTGCGCAGGAGGACATTCCAAAAACTGCCGTCTTCACACCATTCGGCCTACACAAATTTCTACGCATGCCATTCGGTCTTAGAAACGCCGCAGGACATTTCCTTCGCATTCATCTATCTGGATGATATACTCATTGCCCGTTCATCAGCAGCTGAACATATTATTAAAGATCAACGGCAAGTTTGCTGCAGACTCAAAGAAGCGGGCCTAGTTGTTAGATTTTTAAAAAGGGTGTTCGAAGTGACCGAAATCGAATTTCTAGGCCATCGAGTCACACGAGATGGATCTACCCCAATCCCTTCCAAAGTCAAAGCTATAGAAGAATTCCCACTGCCAACCACCTACAAAGCACTCCAAGAATTTCTGGGAATGCTAAACTTCTACGATCGCTTTCTACCTCGAGCTGCTTCAGTACTACGCCCTCTCTACGAAGCTCTGAGGGGAGAAAAGAAGAAAGCAAAACTTTGATGGACGGAACAGATGACAACAGCCTTCCAGGCCAGCAAACGCATGTTTGCCGTCTGCACTCTCCTCTCGCATCCCAGAACAAACGTTCCCATCGCCTTAGCCACCGAAGCGTCAGATCACGCAGTTGGCGCTGTCTTTGAACAATAGGTCGATGAGGCCTGGCAACCTTTAGCATTTTTCAGCAGACAACTTCGAGAGCCAGAACAACGGTACAGCACATATGATGGGAAGTTATTAGGACTCTATCTTGCTGTCCGTCACTTCCGAGTTTTGCTTGAGGGTACGTGCTTCACAGCATTCATAGATCATAAACCTCTGGTGGACGCTATGTCCAAGTTATCCCCACCCTGGTCAGCTTGCCAGCAACGTCACCTGACATTCATCTCAGAATTCAGCACGGACATACGGCACATTACAGGGAAGGAGAATGTTGCAGACTGTTTGTCCCGAGCCATTAACAGACCACATTGGGACTGGTCTACAAAGCAATGGCTGAAGCCCAATGCACTGACACCTCTTCTCCAGACGACAGCGCCTCTTCCCCAGGATTGCGCACAGTTTCAATGGCTATCGAATCCGGAGGACAAGAACTGCTGTGTGACATTTCGACCGGATATCCTAGACCAATTGTACCTCCAGCATTTCGTCGACAGGTCTTCGATTTGTTTCATAGCCTCTCCCACCCAGGAAGGAAGGCTACAGCCCCCCTGATATCTCAGAGATTTGTTTGGCATGGGCTAAGAAGGAAGTCAGCAAGTGAGCCAAGGAATATACCGACTGCCAAGCTTCAAAAGGGCGAAAGCATACCAAGGCACCCATAGAGACGATTTCAGGGCCTGAAAAGATGTTCAGTCACGTTCATGTCGATCTTGTAGGTCCTTTACCTCCATCGCAGGGCTTCACTCACCTCTTCACAATCATCGACAGAACGTCACGATGGCCAGAGGCTATCCCACTCAAGGACACCTCAACAACAGAATGTGGCCGTGCGCTAATCAATCACTGGATCGCCCGTTTTGGCATCCCCATCGACATCACATCCGACAGAGGCCCTCAGTTTACTTCTGCCTTGTGGAGAGAGGTGGCCGAGCGCCTTGGTACCAATCTTCATCATCATCATCATCATCATCATCATCATCATCATCATCATCATCATCATCGTCATCATCCAGTGCCATATCTGCGACAGACATTGGCAATCATGTTTCTCCATTCATTCCTTTGCTCGGATGCTTTTTAAAAAAAAGCTGCATTTCCATGACCTTTCCCTGTTACCCATTTGTTTTGGTTCTCTAAATAGATTGTTCTGAGCCTACCCCTGCCTCGTTTGCCTTCATTTTTCCCAGTGAGAGCTAGATGTTCAAGACCCTTTTGTCTATTCAGGTGTCCCAAAAAACTGCATTTGTCGTTTCCTGGTTGTTTTTAACATTGAGCGTCCCACGTGGGCTTCATCAAGCACTACCACATTTGATTGCTTTTCCTTCCACGATACTCTTAGCAGTTTCTTTAGAAACCACATTTCTGTTGTCTCTATTTTATTTTCACTGTCTTTAGTGATTGTCCTGCATTCACAGCCATATGGAAGGGTTGACCAAACATAGCATTTCAGGACTTTCATTTTACAACATCATACAACAGCCTATCACCCTCAATCCAATGGACTGATCGAGCGATTTCACCGGTCCCTTCAGAGTGCTCTCAAAGCAAGACTCCAAAGCCCGAACTGGCTCGATAAACTGGGATGGGTACTGCTCGGTTTGAGAACTGCCCTAAAAGAGGACCTGGAAACTTCTGTCGCCGAGCTAGTGTATGGAGAATACAGGTTGAATTTTTTACCAGTGACACTTCCCCATTCGACCAGTCACGCAGCCTCGCCAACTTTCGATCCCAAATGCAGTCACAACTAGCCAAGGCGATATCACTGCACTGTGCACCTACCTCCAACATCCACTCGTCACTAGACACAGCCACGTTCGTGTTCATCCGCTGCGACGCTCACCAAAAACCCCTACAGCGCTCGTATACGGGTCCGTACAAGGTTTTAGAAATGTATGACAAAACCTTTCTTGTCGATCTCTACAGGAACCACAACAAGCAGGCTGGAAGGTCTCATGTTCAGGACGGATTGTGAGACCACCTCTCCGGTTCTAGAACCTCCTGTCATGTCAGCGCTGGTTTTTTTTTTTTTGGTTTTATAGTAGAGGGTTTTACGGCGCTCGCAACTGCATAAGGTCAAATGAGCGCCAAGGGGTGGGTGTCAACAGAGAAGGGAGGGGGGGGCAGGTAGTGACTCTCCGAACACTCAATTAACTCACAGCACAGCAGCTGACACGACCATGACTTCACACGGACCTGCCAAGTGCTCAGATGAGCCGACTGTCCTACGCAGCCAGTCGAGTAGAAAATTCCGGTAAGTAAAGGCCTATCTATCTACAAGCTCTGGAAAACCAGAATGAAAAGGATAGCTCTGGGAAAATAGAACGAAGAGGATAGCTCTGGGAAACGAGAACGAAAATGATTGCTCTGGGACACCAGAATAAAAAAGATAGCTGTGAGAAAGCAGAATGAAAAGGATAATATATTATAATTTCGAGTACACCACACACACACACACACACACACACACACACACACACACACACACACACACACACACAC
>NW_004797711.1:163044-183565 GCF_000002075.1 Aplysia californica | reverse complement strand
ATCCACTATATGTATCTTGTTAAGCGCATAGAGCATTGCATAAGTGGATATGCGCTATATAAATGCAATCAATTATTATTTATTTTATTATTAAGTGAGTGGTTGGCGTGTGCTCTGGTGTGGTTTGCTTTTTCTTTCCTATGAAACATATATCTTTCTTATCTCCCCTTCTTCTTTTCTATGTTTGTTACTCTCTTGTAATACCTCTTATCTTCTGGTGCTCATATTATGGCCTTATGCCGTTGCGAGCGCCGTAAAACCTCTACTAAAACTAAAACATTACTATAATAATTTAACCTCCTTGATAAAACCCCCTGTACACTTACGGTTCTTGATACCACCATGAGGCCTAATTAATATTATATAATGATATGATGGTAATAAAATATAAGGGCCTGTCTATCTATCTATCTATCTATCTATCTATCTATCTATCTATCTATCTATCTATCTATCAGGCTACACACATGGTTTAAGAATTTTCTAGAAAAAGTTCAGTCAGTGCAAATTAAAAATAGCTTTTCGAAGCAGGTCAGGCTCGATTATGGAGTTCCACAGGGGTCCGTTCTTGGACCAGTGCTCTTTACACTATATACACAGCCCTTAGCAAGAAATTTACAAAATCATGGATTGAATTATCATTTTGTGCCGATGATTCCCAAATGTATGTTAATGACACCATTTAAGATCTGCCAAACATGATTTCTATCACTAAACAATGTTTTTATTAAATTAAAAAGTGGATGACAGTAAACAAATTGAAACTAAACGAAGAAAAGACAGACATCATTCTTATTTAAAAAATCCATCATTAAATAAAGATCTGGAAAGTGTCAACTTTGATTTATATGGCATATGACATCTAGTAAAGAAGTTGTCAGGAATCTCGGTGTATATATTGACCATGCACCACTTATCAATGGGCTCGTTTGTAGGATCTCTGTCCAAATCCCTTTATTTTCAGCTGAGAAGGATAGGCCTAGTTCGAAAGTACTTAAACGAAGAGACCACAAAAACACTGGTAACATCTCTTATCCTATCTAGATTAGACTTTTGTAACTCACTCCTAGCAGGTCTGAAAAAAAAAAATTTGAATCGTTTACAAGTGATTCAAAACAATGCGGCTAGACTGATAAGGGGTTGTTCAGGTATATTCTAACACCTTTTTGGGGACTTTTTGACCCCCCCCCCCTTTCTTACACTTTTCTTACATTTGCCCCCCCCCCCCCCCCCCCACAAGAAAATATTACATTGTTCGCTTATAATGAGAAAGATAATATGACACTTTTTATATTGTGCAATTTCGTAAAACAATCATTGTTCTAGGCGCATTGCATAAAATTCGTGAAAAACATGCATACACCTATATATACATGCACATAACAATGTATGCACTAAAAAGAATAGGTGTCACGACATGGTGTGATCAGGCGCACGTCAGTTTTGAGACATACGGAGTTATTGATATCATCTTAAAGCCTGTCCATTTGCCTTCCTTTTTATGAAAACGATATTCATCTATGCTGAATAGAAGTCGAAATATTTTCGATTGAAAGATGTGTGGGTCACCTGAATTCAGAGGTAAATTTAGTGAGAAGATGGCCGCCAAAGTTTGATAACTTCAATAGCTTGAGAGCCTTTAAAACTAAAAAATCACATATTTTGTGCATTTAAGGAACGTTTTTCAGTAAAAATTCGCTTGGAAATATGTTATTATATAGACGTAAAACAAGAGGGAAAACCAAAAATTCAATAAAAGTTCCCAAACCTGCGGAGGAATGCCAGTTTTTTCACTTTCATTATTCTGACGAGCGCCTGATTTTACCACGGTGCCTCTTAGAGTAAATCATTCAAGCAAAATATGGCATACACTCTTTCTTACTAATAAGGAAAAAATTGAGACTCATGTCAATGACAAAAGCGCTTTAATTACAAATAAAATAAGTTACAGTGGAATTCTGATAAAGTCAACTCCCCGGACAGAAAAAAAATGTTGACTTTGAGCAAGGTTGACTTTATCCATTGTACTACTGGCCATTGAATACTGAAGATGACAGCTACAACATTACAAAGTACCTGGTAATAAACAAGATGTAATCTCAATTTCAGAGAGTATAATTCTGAAGTTGTCACCAAAACTAGAGATAATGAAAGAACAAAGTAATTGGAGGTGTGTACACCACTAGCTCAGGCGAAATATCTCTTCTTAAATGAATTCATCTTGGGATTTAGCCCAAATTGTAGACTTTGCGCAAGCTTAACACTCAAGCGGTTGACTGTATCAGAAACACAATTAGATCTACTTAAAATTACTTAAACAAAGAAGGTAAAAAAGAGGACCACAGTATGAGGTGTTGACTGTAAGCAAGAGTTGACTTTAAGCGAGTTGACTATCAGGATTTCACTGTATCTGTTATTACTGATCACTATGCTGAAAACAAAAAGTGAAATTAGTTATCATCAACAAAGGCAGTGTTCATCATTATGTCAAAAATATTTTTTCACCTCACAAAAGTGTAATATTACAGTAGTTCAAGGACCCCCCCCCCCTTTCTTACACTTTTCTTACAGGAGCCAAAGACCTGCCCCCCACCCCTCCCAGGCGTAAGATTTTATTTGAACGGCCCCTAACAAGATCTAAAAAACGAGACCATGTCACTCCATTATTAAAAGAACTGCATTGGCTCCCTGTAAAAGAAAGAATAATATTTAAAATCTGCGTCATGCGTTTCAAATGTGTAAATAAAACTGCTCCTTTTTATCTACAAAAACTTATCAGTATTTATAAGCCAGGGAGAAACCTAAGATCATCAAACGACAACACCCTACTAGTGACACCTGTAAAATCATACAAATCATATGGAGAGAGATCTTTCTCATATCTTGGTCAGTTTATGTGGAACAGATTACCCATAAAACTAAGACAAATAAAAACACTAATTGATAGCTTCGAAAGACAACTTAAACATTTTCTGTTCCTACAGAAGCTTTTAACGTTATTTTTCATTATAGTTGTTCTGTTCCTATGTCTGGATGAAAATTTTGTGTGTGTGTGTGTGTGTGTGTGTGTGTGTGTGTGTGTTTGTGTGTGTGTGTGTGTGTGTGTGCGTGTGTGTATGTGTGTGTGTGTGTGTGTGTGTGTGTGTGTGTGTGTGTGTGTGTGTGTGTGTGTGTGTGCATTGAAAAATGGGTATTCCAATGTAAAGCGCTTTGAGCTACTTTTTGGGAAATGCGCGCTATATAAATGTTATATATTATTATTATTATTATTATTATTATTATTATTATTATTATTATTATTGTTATTATTATTATTATTATTATTATTATTATTATTATTATTATTATTACACACGCATCTATGTGATAATGATGATAAGGATAACACATTATGATAATAATAATGATGATGATAATGATTGTGGTAATGATGACAATGACGATAATGATAATATGATAATAACAATAATAATAATAATAATGATAATAATAATAATAATAATGATCATAAACTACGAACAACTTGAGAGGCGGTGGTTACCACTTTTTTCGCTGCACTGTTTCCGGTGCAATGTTGACACTGACTTGGACACTTGGCATATAGAATCTCTATAGTCGTGTTGTGGAGAAGTGACGGTATCCAAATCCAATGTCGCAGGTCAGAGAACCTTGTGATTTTCCCCTTTTATAATTATTGCAAAGACATGACTTTCTGCTAGATGTAGATCATTGTGGGGTTTTATTAAAAGGTGGTAGATCTACCCATCTTTTGTTTTCCATAGAGGGAAATGTGTCGATACTTTACTTTTCGGAGGTGGAGGCGGAGGCTTGTCTCCTGGCTCTGGTCATGAGTCTAGTCTAGATTCTATAGATCGGTACCTTCTAGATCTAGATCTAATCTAGATCTAAATCTAGATCTAAAATCTAGATCTAGCCTGCTGGGATTTTAGGTTTGGAGGTGTCGCCACCCTCCTAATAAATGAAGTGGTAGCCAGAGGAGAATACTAACTAGTGTAGATCTAGCTAGGGCTAGATATCTAGTCATTTCGTCACACGGTCATTCAGTCACACTGGTGCAGCAGTCAAGACCAAGACGTCACAGTCATCTCCTTACCCAAATCCACAAGGTTGAATGGAGATGGTCATTTCGTAGCACACTTATGAACATCAAACGCGTGTTTTCCTGGCAATCGCAAATCACGATTTTTGGGGGAGGGTTGTGCGCAGTGTATGGAAGGACGGGGGGGGGGGTGGCGGCCGCTGTGCTAGTCGTTGTGCCAGAGCTACACTGACTAATTAATGTGTAGATTTAGGCCTATTAACAATTTTGAAATCTTTCGAGTCAGATCAACGAAGTTTTTAAGTAGGCCTAATATGAAAGGTGTGATTGGCAAAAGATCATTATAATTTGTTTTGATATATTTAAATAAAGTAGCTAATTTAGAAATGTACGGTACAGCAATTTTGCTCAAAGCTAGACCCTTACTTTCAAAGAAAGCCTTACTTTCTTACTCTTCATTGTTTAAATTGCCTTATTAAAAAAATTATTGTTCGGCTATGGAACAGTTTTTCGGACACACAATGCGGAAAGAAGCATTAGAGAACATTGTAACAACAGGAAAGTTTGATGGAAAGAGAGGTAGAGGCAGACAGAGGGAAAAGATACTGGACAAGATGACAACATGGCTGGGAGCAGCAAGAACAACAGACACCATTGCTGCTTCGAAAGACAGAGATGGAAGTGGAGGTCCATGATCGCCCACGCCGATCGGCAAGGCACCGGATGATGATGATGGAACAGTTTAGACAAAGATTTAATTTACATTCAAAGGCTAGAGAGTCCGATAATTTCTTTTAAAAAAAGCTTAATTTAGGCTGGTCCTCCATAACTCTACTATTAGCATTAAAATTTGAGAGAGATATTTAAGCAAAGTCATTTTGTCACACATAATTGGGATGTGACGAGATGACCGTGTGAGGAAATGACTGGATACCCCAGAGGATGGTCACAGAGGTGCAAAATCAGGCATTCTCCGGTTTTGTCCCCAAGAGTACTGATGGCGGATACTGACTTAAAAGAGAGCGAGAGAGATGCGCAGCTATTTTTCTGTGCAGCACATCAAACAGTATCAGCCTTCGGCATGCGCGTAGAAAAGTTAATCTCTTACGACTTCAAGTAATCGTCGGTGGAGTCAAAGCCCACACTCCATAGATAGTAAAGTTATTGTTGGGGTAAAAACCGGATTTTATCCGTAAAATCATTGAAAGTGAAGTCATGAGGGTAGGCTGGAACTGGAAAAGCAATGTGCAGTGCAGTTTCCGTTCGTATTCTCAACATTGTTTCTTTTCCTGTGTGTAGATCTAGTCATGGCCTTGACTTTCCCAGAGAAATGATCAATTCATAGATATATTAGATCCTGTTATTTAAATTTTTAAATCAGTCAAAGATAAGATCTTTAATCTAGAATCTAAATCTAATCATTTAAATTCATTTTTATCCAAAGATCTGCAGATTTTGCTGTTTTGTAAAAATGATTTTGGAAGACATGATTGGACCCCCAGAAAAGTAATCTCTTACAACCTCAAGTAATCGTCGGTGGAGTCAAAGCCCACACTCCATAGTACAGTTTATTGTTGGGGTCAAAACCGGATTTTATCCCTAAAATCATTGAAAGTGAAGTCATGAGGAACTGGAAAAGCAATGTGCAGTGCAGTTTCCGTTCGTATTCTCATTGTTTCTTTTCCTGTGTGTAGATCTAGTCATGTCCATGATTTTCCCGGAGAAATGATCAATTCATAGATATATTAGATCCTGTTGTTTAAATTTAATCAGTCAAAGTCAAAGATATAAGATCTTTAGTCTAGAATCTAAATCTAATCATTTAAATTAATTTTTATCCAAAGATCTGCAGATTTTGCTGTTTGTTAAAAATGATTTTGAAAGACATGCTTGGACCCCGAAATAATGTGTCATATAATATGATTTGTACTGAATGTAGCCTTTAAAATTTATAATGTAACTTTTTATCTTCAGTTATAGCAAAAAGTGGTGGAAAAAGTTCAGCTCTTGTTGATGAGTGGTGAGTCATGGGGGCAGAAAACAGTGTCCTCGAAGGTTGTGAATGGGGAGACCCAGTGCAAGCCCCTCCTATATTGCCATGGCAACTGACTCCAGTTACAAAGCCAGATGGCAGCGCAGCTTCGGTGTTTGAGCCAAAAAATGCTGAAGGGAAAGATGGAGATTTGCTGCGAAAGGCTGCATCGGTAAGGATGATTATAATGTATAATTTTTCATAGTTGAACCTGTCCTAGACAGTCGAGTCACTTGACGAATGGTCTCTCCCCACTTTCCCCCATTTGTGTTTTTTCAAGTATGATGACACTATTCATGATATCCTCCTGTCTAAGACAACCACTTTTCTCCTCAGCAACAGGTGGCTATTTTGGACAATTTCCACTGTACTTAAAGTGTGAATGTTTAGTGTCTTCATGGGCTTTAGATCGAATTGCTTTTGGGTGTATTTCATATTTTAATATTTTATTATATCGCATTATAATATAATGATAAGCATCATGCTTACAAATTTATCACAACACGGTTGGAAATGAAGCTCTTGTTAATTTTTGGGCTAGTGGAGTTATTGAGTATCATCTTAAAGCTTTCGATGGAAATAATACAACACTATATCTATCTTGAATAGAAGTCAGGATATTTTTTACGATTGAAGGAGGTGGGAGTCGGCTGCTTTTAGAGGTAAAATTAAGAGAAATATTATATTTTTTTCTGCCTTTAATCAGCGTTTGAGGGTGCGGTGACAGAGCGGTTACTGCACTTGTCTCTGAAGCGGAAAGTCCGGGTTCGAGCCTCGGTTCGGACACAAATTTTTTTGGCGCCCTCCTGCCCACCCAGCAGTAATGAGTACCTGACTTCGAGTTGGGGAAGTAACGGCGGCGTGGAAAGGAACTGGCCACCCAACCACAATATTATTATGCCGAAGGCCCAGGAAGTTGTCTCTCTAACAAGGCAATCCCCAATGTCCGAATAGGATGGGGGAACAGCTTTACAACTTTACCTTTTTAATCAACGTTTAAAAAAAAATTAACATAGAAATGTTTTTTAAAAGGATGTAAAAGGCGTTGAGCCAAAAAGCAAAAATTCGATAAAAAAATAAAATTACCCAGGCCGAGGAATAACCCTAGATACTTCGATTTCATTATTTTGACGAGGGCCTGATTTCACCTCACGTCATCACACATAGTATAGCTGTTGGGTTGAAGGCTCAAGGAGTGTAGGTAGCTTCTGGTGTGTGGAGTGCAAAGTTTAGAATTAATTGTAACTCTTTAGACCCTGAGTTATTTCCATCGTTTCCCGGAGCTTTTTCTACAGTCACCTAAACTTGGTGCACTTTGTCTCATTTATAACCCCAAAAGTTTGCCTCTAACTTCTAAATGGCAGAAACAAAGGCTTAGTCATTACTAATAAACTTGGTTCGGGAATAGTTCAAAAAAAAAAAAAAAAAGCAAGAAGTAGCGCTAAATGGAACGAAATAGTTGTCACTGGTATCGGACACTCCCCAGCGTCTGATGGGGAACTGGGTTATTATTACTGGACGCTCCCAGTGTCTGATGGGGAACTGGGTTATTATCGCCGGACGTTCCCAGCGCCCGATGGGGTGTAAAGAGTTAAGTTTGTTTGAGTGTGTCTTTTCTCACCGTGAATTGTTTCAGACTCTCAAAGGTATCAGGCACCCAAATGTCGTGCGCTTCATCGAGTGTGGGGATACGTCGGAGAGTTTCTGGTTGGCCACAGAGTCTGTTTCCCCGTTAATGACGGCCGTACCGGACATGAGCTCAGCAGAACTCTGTGCTGGCCTATATGATTTACTTCAAGGCCTCGACTTCCTGCATTCAAAAGTAAGATTGGTTTTCTTAAATTGTATGCAACAGTTGCATTTGCTATCATTTTTTGTTGAGTTTAATTGTATGCAACAGTTGCATTTGCTAGCATTGTTGAGTTTTTAGTTCTCTAATAAAAGATATAAGGCAAAGGATGATATGGGTTTTTGCTGTAGTAAAATTCATGTTAATGGTTCGTGTTCATGCTAAAAATAAAAAAAAAAGTGACATGAATTTATGTCAGTAAAGTTGAGTTTCTTCATTGTAACCGTGCAATATGTTATTATGTTTTCAGTAACTTTAATGTGTTCAGTGCTATACATGTGCCATAACTGTCTTTGTTTGCTTGTTTTTGACTACAGTTGGGTATGTGCCATAACAATCTGTGTTTTGTTTTTTGTCTACAGTTGGGTATGTGCCATAACCATTTTTGTTTGTTTTTTGTCTCCAGTTGGGTATGTGCCATAACCGTGTTTGTTTGTTTTTTGTCTACAGTTGGGTATGTGCCATAACCGTGTTTGTTTGTTTTTGTCTACAGTTGGGTATGCGCCATAACCGTGTTTGTTTGTTTTTGTCTACAGTTGGGTATGTGCCATAACCGTGTTTGTTTGTTTTTGTCCTCAGTTGGGTATGTGCCATAACCGTGTTTGTTTGTTTTTGTCCTCAGTTGGGTATGTGCCATAACCGTGTTTGTTTGTTTTTGTCCTCAGTTGGGTATGTGCCATAACAGTGTTTGTTTGTTTTTGTCCTCAGTTGGGTATGTGCCATAACCGTGTTTGTTTGTTTTTGTCCTCAGTTGGGTATGTGCCATAACAATCTGTGTTTGTCGTCGGTGTACGTGGCGCCCGATGGTGTCTGGAAACTGGGAGGCCTGGAGCACGCGTGTTCTTTCAAGCTGGCCACTCAAGACTACCTGGACAAATGTCGAGCTTTCCGGGTCGAGGATTCTCTCGCTCCGGAGGAAAAGGTAGGTGGGTGGGTGACGGGTGCTCTGGTGTGGTTTGCTCCAGAAGTTTTTTAAAAGAAGTTTTTTTCCGTCTAGCATAAGGCATTTGTCAGAATGAGCATAGATGTGTGTTGCTCTTAGAGTATGTATCTGTATATAACTCCAAAGGTCTAGTATTTAAATTCCTGCATGTGGTTGAATGATGCATTTGATATGTGCATTTTGTCAGCTTTACTTCTCCTTTCATATTGAATTTTAATGAGAGTAATATATATGATTAAAATTATTATTTTTTTTAAAATACATTTTTTTAATGTATACCTGCATGTGTTTTTACGGTCCTGTACAGCCAAAGAAAATTTCCCTCTGGGATAATAAAGTACTATCTTTTCTTATCTTATCTTATCTTATCCTTCTCTCCTATAACAAATCTATCTGTCGTCTTTATCTCCCCTCCTTCTTTTTTGTTTGCTACTCTCTTGTAACACCTCTAATCTTCGGCTCTTATATGACCTTATTGTGTTGCAAATTCCGTAAAACACTTACGAAAACAGGGGGAAATATTGTTTTATTGTGAAGTGCCTCGAGCCTCTAGGGAATGGGTGCTGTAGTAATGTTTTTCACTATTATTATTATCATAATAATAGTAATTATTATTATTGTTATTATTATTACTATCATTATTGTTATCATTGTTACTCTTCTGAAATCTCACAAGCTGATTGTTTTCCAAGTGTTAACGTCTCTCTCTGTCTCTCTGTCTCTGTCTCCCTTGTACTTTCGCCACAGGCTAGTAACGTGAAGGCTGACCCTGCCCTAGGACACGCCAGGGATGTGTTTGCTTTTGGCGTTCTCGTGGATGCCTTGATGGACTTTGTCCTGGAAAAAGGTGAGGAGTTATTCTTTGAAAATGGTGAAATGGTATGAGTTTAACGCCCCTATCAACACTATTAGGTTATTTAAGAGGCGTGACCTCCTAGTTTAACGTCCGTCTCCCATAGGACCGAGCCAAGTGGGAAATTCGTGTAAAGTGCTTTCCCAAGGACACAGCGTCGGACCGAGCTAAGGCTCGAACCCCCGAACCTGCAATCTCACGATTACGAGTCCGGTAGCCTAACCACTTGGCTACCGACGCCACTAGTTATTCTGTGATGAGAGGTGAGTAGGTGGATGGTTGGCGGGTGCTCTGGTGTGGTTTGCTTCTTCTTTCCTGTCAAACATCTGTCGTCCTTATCTCCCCTTCTTCTTTTTTGTGTTTGTTACCCGCTTGTAACACCTCTCATCTTCTGGCGCTCATATGACCTTATGCAGCTGCGAGCGCTGTAATACCTACACTAGAAAAAAAAACATAGAAAGGTGAAGAGTTCTTCTGTGATGAGAGGTGGATACTTGTCTGTGCCGACTGTTTTAGTGTACGGTAGGGCTCCCGGTGCTGTCTGCCATGGGTGGTTAGGGGGGGGGGGGGATGTGCTCTCGTGTCATTAATGAGGAAATTCTTCCCTCCATTCTTCTCCCCCTCTCCTCACTCCACGCACCACTCCCCCTCTCCCTCTCCCTCCCTCCCTCTCCCCCTCTCCCTCTCCCTCCCTCTCCCTCTCCCTCTCCCTCTCCCTCCCTCTTCCTCCCTCCCTCTCCCTCTCCCTCCCTCTCTCTCCCTCCCTCTCCCTCTTCCTCTCCCTCTCCCCCTCTCCCACCCTCTTCCTCCCTCTCCCTCCCTCTTCCTCCCTCTCTCTCTCTCTCTCTCTCTCTCTCTCTCTCTCTCTCTCTCTCTCTCTCTCTCTCTCTTTCTCTTTCTCTCAAAGTGGGTGGTTGGTGGATGCTCTGGTGTGGTTTGCTCCTTCTTTCCTATCAAACATCTATTGTCCTGATCTCCCCTCCTTCTTTTTTGTGTTTGTTACTCTCTTGTAACACCTCTAATCTTTGGCACTTATTTGACCTTATTGTGTTGCGAGTGCCGTAAAACTCTTACTAAAACTAACTGTACCCTATATGCGTGAGATCTGCCTCCAGGTCTCGCTTTCTGGTGGATTGTGGTCTTCCTCTCTTCCTTCTCCCCAGGTTATTCCATCTGAAGCATATTGGGTTTTTTTTCCTTTCTTTTTTTGTAAGTGTTTTACAAGGCTCGCAACTGCATAAGGTCATATGAGCGCTCAAGCTAATTGGGACATGTGTATGAGTAATGACATTTTTTCTCTCTTTTTTTTTCTTCAGATCAAACAAGTCAAATGTTGGAGCAGCAACTGTCTCTGTGCGTGAATTCTGACCCGACCTCCAGGCCAAAGGTCACGGCATTGCTTGGCCTACCTGTGTTCCAGTAAGACTAAGAGAAAGCTGTGGGTGGTTGGCGGGTGCTCTGGAGGGGTTTGCTCCTTCTTTCCTATCTAGCATCTATCGTCCTTATCTCTCCTCCTTCTTTTTTGGGTTTGTTACTCTCTTGTAACACCTCTTATCTTCGGCACTTATTAGACCTTATTGTGTTGCAAGTGTTGTAAAACTCTTACTAAAATTAAAGAGAAGGCTTCTGCGTTCTTGCCCTGCAACTGTGTGGTGTTTTTACGTTGTCTTCTTTTCTTCCTTTTTTCTTTCTGCCCAAATGTCTACTTTGTGCATGTGAGTGTTTGTCTGTTTGTCTGTCTTGATCTGTTTGCCTATTAGTTGAAGGAGCTTGTCTTAACCCTATCCGTACGTCGTGTTTTACTATTGTATCCATACAATGTGGGGAACTCTGTGCCACCACTTTCCAAAGAGGAAATTTACTTGTTAATCCGTTCTGTACGCTTTGCATAGCAGTCTCTCAAAATGATTTTTTGAGAAATACTGAAAGTTTCAAAGAGATCTTCGTACTAGAAGCATTCTAAAATGGGAAGAATACAACCCAGGGGGTACAAAATTACCCCATGGGTTAAAGAGAGCCTTGGTGCCAATGATTTCTTTTCATTAAATGGATTTTTTAAAGTGCTCCATAAACCAGTGTCAATAAACTACTCATTGTAAACCCTGCATTCTTTTTCTTTCATCATTTTTTTGGAAGAGTATATTCTTCCCTGCAAGCTTGTTGTTATATCAGAAATATATGAGCAGTGAAAAGGTACTTAGATTATTATGTTTTCTAACAACTCTGTGACTTTCAAAGTAAATGTCATCAGTGCTTATGAACTTTGTTTTCTTTTTCTTTCAGGAATGACTTGATTGACATTGTAGTTTTCCTGAAGAACATCACACTGAAGAGCGACACAGAGAAAAAGCTGTTTTTCTGGTAAGATTTTTTTTAGGTCAACCGAGTGTTGATGTATTGAGTGTTGTGAAAAGTGATTCGTGTATTTTGTTACCGTTGTCATACTTCGTAAACCTTTACCAGGACTGTATGATGGCTCTCCCCAAAGACTTTTAGTTCAAATATCTCTTCATGTGTCTTGACGTGGGTGGTTGGCGGGTGCTTTGGTGTGGTTTACTTCTTCTTTCCTATCAAACATCTATCGTGCTTACCTCCCCTCCTCCTTTTTTGTGTTTGTTACTCTCTTGTAACACCTCTAATCTTCGGCACTTATGTGACCTTATGCAGTTGCGAGCGCTGTAAAATCTCTACTAGAAAAAACTATCTCCCCTTTTTCTTTGTTATATGTGTTACTCTCTTGTAACACCTCTAATCTTCGGCACTTATATGACCTTATTGTGTTGCAAGTGCCATAAAACTCTTACTAAAACATACTTCGTAAACCTTTTCCAGGACTGTATGAAGTTTCTCCCCAAAGACTACTTTATACACTTTTAGATCAAATGTCTCTTCATGTGTCTCAACAAGAGAAGCTTGTGCAGAACTTTCTTTGAACTGTTCCTGAACTGCAACAGGGAACTACTGCTTTTTCTTTCCTAATCCTTACTATCGTCATTCTTCCTCTACTTCTTTTGTATGTTTGTCACACTCTTGTGACCCGCTATTTCCAGGGTGCCCTGATAGTCGAAGCAGACTTTGTGCTGTTGAAGCTAGAGAGGTGAGCAGAGTAAGCCTGATTCCCTGTAAGGACTTCTCTGTTGATATCCACCCCTTGGCGCTCGTATGATCTTATGCAATTGCGAGCACCGTGAAACGTCTACTAAAACAAAACAGAGAACTGTCTATATGTTGCAGATATAGGTTTGCAGGTAAAATGTGAAGTGGCGACCACGTTGAAGTAACTTGTGTATTAGTTCTTCCAGAGGATATCTGGGGGCTCTCGAGGCCTAGAGGTTAAGGCGTTTGCCTCTCATATTCAAAAGTCCCGGGTTCGAATCCGGGTACTGACGGAAAACTTTTCTTTTCTAAAATTGTCTCCTTTCACCTCCTTTCCTGCTCTCTAGCAATGTTCTGTCGTCTGCTTCCGTCTCCACTTTCTGCCCCCACCCTTCACCTCCTTTGCCTCCTCTTTTTACAACCTTTCTACAGCTACTCCTTGGCTCCTTCTGACTGCTGTCTCTCCGCCACACCCTTGATCTTCTGGTAGGAAAGATCTACACATAGCCTTCTGAGACAAGGGCGAAAAATATTGGAAGTCCTGTGTGCAAGTTGTACATGTTAGAGATCCCTCGGTGGTCTAAAATCGATAAAAGTAGCCTTCTCCCGCCGCCTGGGAAAAATTCAAAATTTCCTACCTTCCGAATATGTTCAAATATATTTAATATGTCCCACACGCTCGTATGACCTTACGCAGTTATGAGTGCCGTAAAACACTTACCAGCTCTCACACTCACACACACACATATATATATATATATATATATATATATATATATATATCAATGCCTTGTCTTATGATGCAATGGGTCCTTTGATGCCTTGAGTTAAGATTTTTTTTTTCTCATTGAGTTAAAGCTCTGTTAGAATTTGTATTTTTTAAATTTATTTTTTATCATTAACAATCAAATGTCTGTCTGTTTCCCAAGCAACTCAATGCCAGATAATAACATATACTTTTGTCAGGCTGTTATAGTTTTGTTTTTGTCTTCCACAGTAATTTGCTGTCTCGGCTGCGTCATTTCTCCGAGACTGTGATAGTTCGTCGCCTGGTTCTGTTACTGTTGTCCAGATTTGTCTTGCTGGACGAGTGGGCGGACAGAATGGTGCTGCCCCAGCTCTTGAGGCCCCGTCTGGGTACGTTTCCTTTTTGCTTTAGTTAGTTGGGTCTTTTTTTCCAGCTTTTCTGACACTCGCCTTGATCGAAACTCCTTTTGCTGTCTTGTTTTTTGTTGGGTTTTTTTTCTTCTTTGGGTGGGTGATTGTGCATTCTGGTGTGGTTTGCTCCTTCTTTCCCATCAAACACCTGTCGTCCTTATCTCTCCTCCTTTTTTAGTGTTGTTACTCTCTTGTAACACCTCTAATTTTCTGTATCTATATTATCTGTTTGTGTTGCAAGTGCCGTAAAAAACATTTTCTAAGACTATAAACTAAACCATGTTCAGAAAGCCCAGCGGAGACATCACAGGACAGTCGCCGCAGTGGAACCCACAGGGAGCACGAGGCAGGGGTAGGCCATGGGAAACATGGAGGAGATGTGTGGAAAGGGACAGCTTGGAAGGATGGTCCAGAACAGAGGGAAATGGAAGGAGCTTGTATGTGGCCTATACCCTGCCAGGGGTGGAAGGATGGCCCAGGACAGAGATAAATGGAAGGAGCTTGTATGTGGCCTATACCCTGCCAGGGGTGAAAGGATGGCCCAGGACAGAGATAAATGGAAGGAGCTTGTATGTGGCCTATACCCTGCCAGGGGTGGAAGGATGGCCCAGGACAGAGATAAATGGAAGGAGTTTGTATGTGGCCTTATCCTGCCAGGGGTGGAAGTCATTGATGATGATGATAAACTAAACATTTTTCGTTTAAAATCCGGCTAAGCCTGAATATCTCGCTCACTTCAGACTGTAGTCCAGTTGCCGAACTGTTTCTACACCCCCCGTGGCGGTGCCACTGACTGAAGTGTCTTTAGGCCATTCCCGAAGGGGGGACATTTCTCGTTCAAGCACAGTAGAATTGTAAATGGGCTTATGCTGTTGCGAGCACCGTAAAACCCTCTACTATAATAACAATAGACTTGTAGTCCAGTTGCCGAACTGTTTCTGTGTTTCCCCAGATTCCAGCGAAGCTCCGCTGAAGTCGGCAGTCGAGACGGGTGTGCTGAGTGAGTCGATGTTCCAGAGCCACGTGATTGGTCACCTGTACAACGTGTTCCACGTTCACGACAGCCACATACGTCTGGTGCTCCTCCAGCATTTCCAGCACTACGTCCACCTCTTCTCGCGACAACAGCTCGAGGTCGACATTTTTCTGCAGGTAGCTGTCTTACAAAGGATCTCTCCCCGAGAGGATCTGTCCCCGAGAGGATCTGTCCCCGAGAGGATCTGTCCCCGAGGTTTTATGCACCCCTCATAATTTAGCAAAATTTGATTATCATTTTTTGCATAATTTCTGATTATTTTCTTTTATCCATCTTTGTTAAAATTAACAGAATCGCATAATTTCACATTTTTGGGCTTAGTTTGCTTACTTTCATAATTTTGTGTGTGCTTAATACCGCTGTGACAAAGATGCAATGGAAAATTTCCGGAATGGGGGGGGGGGGGGGGCTGGAGGAAGTTTGTTTATTTCTTGTTTTTCTAGAAACAAAAACAAATCGTCTTTTACTTGTATTAATTTATAAATTTGGGGATTAATTTTCCGGGAGGGGGGGTTTGGGGGGGGGGGGGGGGGGGTATGTCTCCCCTTTCCTGATCCCCGGTAAGGTTATTTATGAAAAGTGGTGGAGGGTTTTTCTCGTTAAAATTAAATAAAAGAAAAGAAAAGAGAAGAAAAAAACAGAGGCGATACCCCTTTCCCCCCCCCCCCCCCACAAAATACAAGACCCCCGCCTTGGGGGGTGGGGGGGGGGTGTTGATGATATCATATTTTTCTTTTTTTTTACTAGCCCAACTTTTGTTCTGGTGCTCGTAAGTCATATGCCCATGTTGCCTTGGTGACAGTTAATGTACTTTTTTAGATTAATTTTTTTTCCTTTGTATTATAAAAAAAAGTTGCCGACATGTTTTTCCGTATTTGGTTTGCTGACTCTGTCTCAGGTGCTTGTAAGTCATATGCCCATATTTCCTTGGTGACAGTTAATGTAGTATTTTACATTAATTTTGTTTTTTTAAAAAGTTGCTGCCATGTTTTTCTGTATTTTGCTTGGCCGACTTGGTCTCAGGTGCTGATTGGGCTCCGCGACACAGACGACAAGATGGTGTCTGCGAGTCTGCGCGCTCTCGCCGACCTCGTGCCGATCCTGGGCGGGGACTTTGTCATCGGTGGCTCCCGGAAACCTTTCTTCTTTCATGGGCTGCCCAAGGTTATTTGTATTTCTATTTGGTTGAACCTATAAGGAAGTTGTGGACATATTGTATGTGATCTACTTTGAATTGATATTTGCATAATTCTTTAATCTTGAGCATAGTTTTAACTTGTGTCAAATCTCAATTCCGTGTCCCCATCCCCTTTTTTTCTGTCCTTTCTGTTGTTCCTCCCTATCTGTTTTCCTTTTTCCCTGCATGGAACAGCTGTTGTTGTGACAATGTGCCTCACTTCACTCAGCTCAAACACCGTAGGTATCTACGTATCTTTGTATTTCTATGTCTACAATAGTATCGTCTCACTCATTTTATTTATCGGATGTGCTGCATGGATTTACGCATTTGCTGATTCATGTACATTCCTCATGCAAACAAATCGTCTCATCCCCTTTCCTCCAACAAATATCGTATCGCCCCCTTTCCTCAAGCGTGGGTGGTTGGCGGGTGCTCTGGTGTGGTTTGCTTCTTCTTTCCTATCAAACAAGTATCGTCTGTATCTCTCCTCCTTCTTTTTTGTGTTTGTTACTCTCTTGTAACACCTCTAATCTTCAGCACTTATATGACCTTATTGTGTTGCAAGTGCCGTAGAACTGTTATTAAAACTAAACTTTCCTCAAACAAACGTATGGTTTCGTCCCGAGCAGCAGGTGAGCCCCGAGGAGCTGCAACAAATGGAAGTTCCCAAGAACCTCAACTCCATCATGTCTTCCCACAAACCCCTGCTCAAGGACCTGGCCTCCGGCGGGTAAGTTCTACTGTCGTCTGGAACAAGCTGTTGCAATAATAATGATGATAATAATAAAAATAATAATGATAATAATAATAATGGTACTAATAATGATAATAATAATTATTATAATGATAGTAATAATAATAATGGTACTAATAATAATGATAATAATAATAATAATTAATAATAATAATAATAATAATAATAATAGAAGAAGAAGAAGAATAGAAGTTCACTCATCAGTGTCTGACAATGACCCATGCATCTGCAGAGGAAAGTAGTTCATTTAGTAAAAGTTTTACAGCACTTACAACACAATTAGGTCGTACTGAGCAGAAAACCAGACGTATAATTACCCAAGAGTAGGAGATATGAATGATAGATGAATGATTGGAAAGAAAGAACAAACCACATCAGAGCATTCGCCAACCACCCATGAGAATAGTTACTCTTAAAGAGAAGTCGAACAAATTAGTTAGGATTAAAATGATTCATGCCCTACATCAGGTCATATGAGCACTCTTCGTGGCTTCTGCTATCGCCAGTGAGATCATTTCTGGCAGAGAAGAGTTTGTCACATTTTGAGGGTTTAAAAAAGCATCGATTCCACTTGTGGTTGAATAAATGAAAGGAGCCTTGTGTTTTTTCACCACTGATGATTTGTTTTCAATTTATTCAGAAAAAGTAAGCCATATACGGAGATGGAGAAGGAGAAACAAAGCGCGGAGAGAGAGAGGAAGAACAGAGAACGGGAACAGCGGAGAGAGGAGGCGAGGCTGAAGAGGGAGGAGAGGAGGAGGAGGCTGAAGGAGAAGCAGCTGGAGGCCAAGGAAGGTGAGAGGATGGGGGCCACTCGTGGAATACCTCTCAGAATAGTTATGATGATGTTAATAATATAAATGGGAATGTATACAATAAACTAATAAACTCTCTTTATCTGGGCTACGAGTATACTTGTAACGAGGACTAGACTGGGCTACAAGGATACTTGGAACAATGATACGGTCACATCAAAGAAGCTAGTTCTTCTTGTAATTACCAAATTACGCAAATATGGCGATGCTAGCTCTGTCTGAATATTTCAATTGACCAATGAACAGCGTTTTTGATGGGTGTAGAAGCTTGAAAAATGTCTCGAAAATGTGGATAAAAAGAGTTAAACTAAAGATAGCTGACTACAGTCTAAATGTGTGTGTATTTGGAGAAAGATCCCTGTTGCCAGAAAGTTTGGATATTGAGATAAGGGCATATTCTTGAACACGCTGATTTTTAAAATTTTGCAATTATTTTGAGTATTTTTCAAGATATTCCAATATTTGTAACACAGGGTGTAAAAACAAAGTTTGGAGAAAACCCCAATTTCTCGCCCATTTTTAACCTTTGATGAAGTACAACATGTTGCAAAAATAACTTATCAAAAGTATTCAGACTTGATATATTAGGAAATCTTTGAAATATGTTACTAAGAAATGGTTCATGTGTTTTTTTCTGATGGAACTAAATTTTTGACTAGGCATGACTTATTTTTTTACCTTTTCACCCCATTGGTCAAAAATAGCTTTGCCGACAACCGGGACCTTTCTCCAAGCACACACAGAAATTGTTTCAGGCGGCCACTCATTATCAAGGAGGAAAGTCACTGTCTTAGGCTGGTGGCCATCTTACACCGTGTCATTATAATTTTAAAAAGGTGCAGGGGGGGGGGGGGGGAGTGATAGGAAATGGTGTTTTGTCTTATACAAGTTGGTGGTCCGAGCAGGTTTGACTGTTTTTATTCTCAATTTTCTTTTGAAAAAGTAACGTCCATGCCGAGATGGGAAAGGAGATGTAGTTATGATAATGGTAATAATGATAATAAAATAATAATAATAATAATAAATAGCATTTGTATAGCGCATGTCCCCGCTCAATAGCAAGGTCTATGCCCTCAGTTAGTGAATGTCGGGGGTGGTTGGAGGTATGCCACTGGTAGGAACTTGTTCTTTTCTTTCCCTCTGTTTTTTTAAAATGTGTGGGTGGGTGAAGGGTACCACTGATAGGTCCAATATCTTTTCTTCCCATCTATTTTTTTTTTGTATGTGTGGGTGGGTGAAGGGTGCCCCTGGTAGGTCCTTTATCTTTTCTCGCCGTCTGTTTTTTCTGTATGTGTGGATGGGTGAAGGATGTCACTGATAAATCATATTTTTTCTCTTTCCCCTCCGTTTTTTTTGTGTGTATCCATCTTGGATATTGTCTTTAGAATTAGAATATTTTTTAAAAAACACAAGGGGGGGGGGGGGGGGGGGGAGGGGGGAAATTTGGAAGTGGTCATTTGTACAGGCGATTTTCTTGGAAAGGTGATTGTCTTGGACAGGTGGGCGATAGAGCGGGTTGGTTGGACTGTGCAACTTTCTCAAAGAGATGTGTCTGCTGGTGTCTTGCAGGGGATGTAGAGTTGCAGACGTCGGGGAAAGAAACTTTGTCTCAGAACGGTGTGGGTCCGCCCGATTTCCTGACGATAGAACAGATGGCAAAGATGGACGGGGACGACCAACAGCTGACCGCCTTGGAGAAAACAAAACTGGACGCAGACCTCGGCACAGACAGGTCAAAGGTCGCTGATACAGACAGGTCGAAGGTTACTTATACAGACAGGTCGAAGGTTACTGATAGTGACAGGTCAAAGGTTGCGGATAGTGAGGATAATGATTGGTCGGACCTGGAGGAGCACATAGACGACGAGATTGAGGCAGAGCTCAGCAACATGCCCAGCACGGTGGACGGGGGGAGCAAGGTTCAAACCTCGCCCAGTCCGTACCGGAGTCATTCGCCCCCTTCTCCCCCTCCTGTCAAAGTGGACTGGTCCGATATCCCCGAAGCAGACAGAGGAATGGGGGGACCTGTTCATTCGGCTTTAGGGGGCCAAAAGGATGGACCTTTACAATTAGGCCACAGCCTTGGGAATGTTAAAAATAGTTTGTCGAGGTCGGAGTCGGATTGGGGCGCGGAGCAGAGGTCGCCGAGTGCGGTGGACGCGGGGGATTGGGGCGACGACTCATGGGGAGACAGCAACACGCCCAGTCCCGTGCATGCCCAGAGCGGCTCTTCCCCACCGCCGGCCACCTCCAACAAACAAAGCAAAAGTCTCAAGCTTGTCTCAGCAGCAAAGTCGAACAAATCAAAAACGAAGACGTCGTCTGCCGCCACCAGCGCTGCCTCTGCGGCCGGCGCGGGTAAAAAGCTGGCCAGCGAAGACGGGCTGGGAATCGGGTACGACATCAAAAGTATCGAGATTGTGACCAAGTCGGTCGTCGTGGAGACAGATTTCTTTGCCGATATGGCGCCGGTGCTCCCGGAGAAGAGCTCTAAGGAAATTGGCGGCTTTCCCGTCGGGGGATCGTCTGTGGAGACTGGTAGTCCGTCGGTGCCCAAGACGAAGATGTTTGCCGTAGCAGACGCAGCTGAAGAGGTGAGTGTGACGATTTCTGCCGGATTGTCTAGAAACTGTGACCTAGAATTTTAAGTACGGTAAAGCAGATTGGTGGGTGGTTGGCGGGTGCTCTGGTGTGCTTTGCTTTTTCTTTCCTATCAAACATCTATCGTCTTTACCTCCCCTCCTT
>NW_004797711.1:159218-162358 GCF_000002075.1 Aplysia californica | reverse complement strand
GGGGGTGGAGGGGAATTGACTGACCTCTTGATGGTCGCTGGTTGTGTTGATGAAGAGCATGTCCAGGTGGAAAAAAACGTGTTTGAGGAATAAGTTTGATGATTTGAACAGCGAGACTGTGATACGTTGTTTCTTGTTTGAGTGATGATACGTATATGATGCGCTCACGGTATTGGTAAAGTGACCTATCGTTGAGCGGAAAAAAGGAGTGTTTGGTCTTTGAAGGTTTTTACATCTTGAATGTATCTCTATAAAGTAAAATATATGTTGCTTGTTGGCGTTTTTGAACAGATTTCGTTAGATGGTGGGATGACAGCCCTTGTATGTTTTTGGGTTGTTTTTTTCCCTGTGAGATATTCTAGTGTGGGTGGTTGGTGGGTGTTCTTGTGTGGTTTGCTCCTTCTTTCCTATCTAAACATCTATCTTCCTTATCTCTCCTCCTTTTTTTTTGCAATTATTATAAAGACAAAAAAGAAGGAGGGGAGATAAAGATGATAGATGTTTGATAGGAAAGAAGGAGCAGACCACACCAGAGCACCCGCCAATCACCCACGGTTGGCGTCTGCTCTTGCCAATGAGACCAGTTTTGGAAAAGAAGAGCTTGACACATTTTGAGTGTTTAAATCCCTCATTTCCTTTGGTGGATGTGCACAGCTTGCCATGCGGGCTTCTCTGCTGGCTTCAGCTTTTAAAAAAAGAAAGAAAGAAAGAATAATTAGGAAATGGTTTGTCTGCAGTGGTACTGGTAGGTTTTTTGAGGTTTTGAGTGATGGTCAGTGGATGGGCCAAGAGTTTCAATAGTGGGTGGTTGGCGGGTGTTCTGGTGTGGTTTGCTCCTTCTTTCCCATCGAACATCTATCGTCTTTATCTCCCCTCCTTCTTTTTTATGTTTGTTACTACTTTCTTGTGGCACCTCTAATCTTCTTGGGCTCATATGACCTTATGCAGTTGCAAGCGCTGTAAAACCTCTGCTAAAACTTAAAAAACTAGGAGGGGGTCGATGTTGCCACAGTCTGGGCTTACCTACGGCTGTCTCTTCCCTCACTTCCTTCCCAGTTCATGAGAGAGAGACACAAGGGACCCCCAAAATTTCACTCGTATTTTGTGTGTTTCTGTTTTACACTGTCCTTGCAGTTTGTTCAAACCATTTGTGGAATCAGGCTCTCGTCAAAATAATCAAAGTGAAGAAACTTGCATTTTTCCACACGTTTCTGAATTTTCAGCAAATTTTTGTTTTTTGGCTCAACATCTTTCATGCCCATTAAGGAACTCATTTCTGTGTGGATTTTTCTGAAAAACATTGTTTACAGGCACAAAAATGTAAATTTTCAGTTACCACAGACTCTTAAACTAAGGAAATAACTAATCTTTGGCGGCTATTTTCTCACTAATTTTACCTCTGAAAACAGGTGACCCCCATCTCCTTCTATCGCAAATATCTCGACTTGTATTCAAGATAAAGGGAAATTTTTTTGGTCCAAATAAAGACAAGTGAATAAGCTTTAAGATGATACCAATAACTCTACATGCTTAAAAATTGACGAGAGCCTGATTCCACCACGCTGCCTCACATTTGTATTTGTTGGGACAATTTATAAATATTGGAGTCCAGATAATCTCAATGTTTATTGAAAAGTACAATTTTTGTTTGAATGGAGAAAGTTCTTATGTCTTAACTCTTACTTTAATCCCAGAATTATTTTCCACGTTTTTGACGGAATTTTTTTCCAGATCTCGTGAAATTCGGGATGGAATATACACGCAAAATGTTCATAAAATGACTGAAACTATGGCAAAGTGAAAGAGGAAGTAGTTTAAATATTCATCCAACAATATTTGCGAGTAAAAATAAATCTACTCAGATTTATAAGAGATAAATATTCATCCAACATCATTTCCGAGTCAAAATAAATCTACTCAGATTCATAAGAGAATGCAATAGCGGCTATACTTCACCGTGCTTCACACGCCCTGTGGTCTGACCAGGCTCTGGGACCGTTCTCTCATGGACCGGGCGAGTTTCACAGGACACTCCCATCGCCGTCTCAGGGTTGTAGCGTTAAAAGATGCATGGTCAGAAACTTGTCCGCTGAAAAAATGCCAGCGTGTGTGTATCGCGGGCAGTATTGCGTACAGACATATCCTAGAGGCCGCCAAAAATGACTTGCGTCTGTATGCAATACTGCCTGCGGTATGTGTGTATGTGTGTGTGTGTCTGTGTGTAAATGTGGTTTTGGTTTTTGTTTTGAGTTTGAGTTTTTGTTTAACTGGAGTTTTTAGTTAAGTGCAATTTCTCAAGATGAGAGACCTCATCATCCGTGGTATGGAGATTGTATGAGACAGGAAGGTGGGTGGTTGACGGGTGCTCTGGTGTGGTTTGCTCCTTCTTTCCTATCAAACATCTGTCGTCCTTATCTCCCCTCCTTCTTTTTTGTGTATGTTACTCTCTTGTAACCCATAATCTGTTCTTCGGCACTTATATGACCTTATTGTGTTGCAAGTGTCGTAAAACTCGTACTAAAACTAAAACAGGAAGCTTTCCCTTTTGTTTCACTGCTTATTATTGCTGTTGCGCTGTTTGAGATTGGAGAGGATTTATTGGCTGTTGTTTCCTCACGCGTCAAACTGTTGTTCTTGAATCTGATGGCACTGTTGTTTTTTGTGGGAATGAATCTGTCACCATTTCAGATATGCGCAATTGTCCTGCCGTCTTCATTTTTCTATTTTGTTTCTTCGTATTGCTGTTTATGGGAAGGTGTTCTATTAATTTTGAATGACCGTAAAAGATGCTTTTGTGACATTTTTGTGTTTTAGAGACCTGTTATACTGAGTACTGGCGCGCTCATGTGACCTTATGCAGTTGCGAGCGCCGTAAAACTCCATACTAAACTAAACTGAGTACTGTTTTTGCATGTAAAAGACGTTGCACAGTTTCATGGAGTCAAAATAGGATTTTTTGACACACTGAAGTTATTTTTATCTGAAAATCATGCATGTGCATGCTTATACGCACACACACACACACACACACACACACACACACACACACACACACACACTCACACCCAGATACACACTCACACACACACACACACAAACACACACACACACACATACAAACACACGCACACACACATACA
>NW_004797711.1:115107-158749 GCF_000002075.1 Aplysia californica | reverse complement strand
ACACACTCACACACACACACACACACACACACACACACACATGTTAAATGGGAAAAGACAAAATGTACAAAAATAGAAGAAAAAAAAAGTTTTTGTAAGACTTTCTAAAAGTCGCAAGAGTTGTGTTGTAAAATCATATCAAAATGTTCTGTGAGCAGGAAAAGCAATTTTACTTGCTTAAGTCAAGCAAAAAGACAAAAAAATATATTCGTAGACTAAACTCGCCTAAATTGTGTATTCTTTACTTGGGGTGGAGCATTATATAAAATTATAAAAATGTCATATATTATTATAATTCTTTATAGAATAGAAGAAGGGCCCGTGGAGAGCACATCTTTAACTAAAGATGGTGATTTGGCTGTTTCCACGCTCCATCGCTGAGTTTTGTGTGCATAACTTTGTTATGTCTCTGCTCGTTTCTGCGTAAATGTCACTGCTTGTCTCTGCGTAAATGTCACTTTTAAAAAAAGTTTTATAAGGTTTTATGTGAGGGGTTTGCCAACTTGGCTGTCTAATAATCATGGGTCTCAATATTCTGCTCTTTAGGGGATTTCCGCAATCGCCATTTCCTCCGTTAAACTCCGTAAACATTTTTGGAGAGATAAAAAAAAGTGTTTCCATTTTTTAGAATTTGTTCCTCTTCATATGTGTCTTTCTGATTTTTTTTCAAAACTGAGAATTTTGAATTTCAGCAAAATGTTTGTGTAGCATATACAACCGATACCACCGATTAACTCTTTAACCATGTCTGGATGGTGGCAGCGTCCGGTAGTCGAAGTCCGTAACGGTGGCTGGACGGTACCACCGTCCGATGCGAAGTTATTATTGTATTATGGTACCGGCGAACATAAAAAAAGTATGGGCTAACATGCCTTTAGTTTGACCCGGAAGTCAAAGTTAAGTGAATTTTACGTCTAGGCAAGGCTTTGTTGATCAGTTTGACACGAAACAGACGGTTTTAAAAATATAATATGTCGGGTCGCATTTCCACAAATCCGAGAGAATCACGCAGAAACGTGATTTTAAATTGCATGGTTAAAGAGCTAAGAAACTGCAATTAAAAAAACAATTATCAACGTTTTGGGCTTATTGCATCTGAACATCTGGGTGAGAAAGTTTTAGGATGTGATACTAGTTATAGCCTATGAGGTAATAACAGTGAACTGTATAATACATAGAGCCTACATTCTGGTAGGGTCGAGAGCCGACAACACCAAGCACTCAGGCTATAAAGGAAGAGGAAGGCCACGCTAAAGGTGGATCGAGGGTGTCAAGGAAACCCTGAGAAAACACAGTATCGCAACTGAAAGAGCTGCGGAGCTGGCCTACGATAAGAAACTGCATCTGCCCTCGACGCTTAATGGCAACAGAGGATGAAAAGGTTTTTAAAAAGTAATTAGTGTCATTTTTATCATTATTATTATTATTATTATTATTATTATTATTATTATTATTATTATTATTGTCAATATATTGACAGTTGAACCTTCAGTATATGTATATATATATGTATGATATGTTCTACTTTGCTCAACCTCCCATGCCTGCTGGCTGTAGCCTGGCACTTGTTGGAGATACGTCAGGTTTTTCCCCCACGCATATCCATGACCTTTTTCCTGCCTTTTTGTTTGATCCATCGCGTCGCGTCTCCCGCGCTTTCTTGTGGTGTCTCCATTTTTGTTTGATCCATCGCGTCGCGTCTCCCGCGCTTTCTTGTGGTGTCTCCATTTTTGTCCATTTTTGTTTGATCCATCGCATCTCCCGTGCTTTCTTGTGGTGTCTCCATTTTTGTTTGATCCATCGCGTCGCGTCTCCCGTGCTTTCTTGTGGTGTCTCCATTTTTGTTTGATCCATCGCGTCTCCCGTGCTTTCTTGTGGTGTCTCCATTTTTGTTGAATCCATCGCGTCGCGTCTCCCGCGCTTTCTTGTGGTGTCTCCATTTTTGTTGAATCCATCGCGTCGCGTCTCCCGTGCTTTCTTGTGGTGTCTCCATTTTTGTTTGATCCATCGCGTCTCCCGTGCTTTCTTGTGGTGTCTCCATTTTTGTTTGATCCATCGCGTCTCCCGTGCTTTCTTGTGGTGTCTCCATTTTTGTTTGATCCATCGCGTCTCCCGTGCTTTCTTGTGGTGTCTCCATTTTTGTTTGATCCATCGCGTCGCGTCTCCCGTGCTTTCTTGTGGTGTCTCCATTTTTGTTTGATCCATCGCATCGCGTCTCCCGTGCTTTCTTGTGGTGTCTCCATTTTTGTTTGATCCATCGCATCGCGTCTCCCGTGCTTTCTTGTGGTGTCTCCATTTTTGTTTGATCCATCGCATCGCGTCTCCCGTGCTTTCTTGTGGTGTCTCCATTTTTGTTTGATCCATCGCATCGCGTCTCCCGTGCTTTCTTGTGGTGTCTCCATTTTTGTTTGATCCATCGCATCGCGTCTCCCGTGCTTTCTTGTGGTGTCTCCATTTTTGTTTGATCCATCGCGTCGCGTCTCCCGTGCTTTCTTGTGGTGTCTCCATTTTTGTTTAAACAATGGAAATGGGACATCTTCTTGAAGCTCACTCTTTGTTGTGAACTGTTCTCATTGTTATTAAAAATGGAGGTATGACAAGATAGCCCTGGGGTCGCAGTGTTTTGTTTCCAGATCCTTCTCTGTGGGAATTGTCCAGGACGGTTGTCCGTTGTTGAGGAGGAAAGTGATTGTCTCAGGTGGATGTCTTCCGAATGGCATTATGCTGAAGAGTTAACGCTCAGATGCTACTGGATCGCTAACAACAACATCAACAACAGATGGATAATGTCTTGGACTATATTGTTTGGGTATTTTATGAAAGGCGAGGGGGGAAAGGGGGAAGCGGTCGTCTGTATCGGTGATTGTCGTGGGTAGGTAGGTAGGCTGTGAGAACAGGCTGGACTGTATATACGGACTTTGATCAATCTCCAAAGGGCGGGGTGGAACGATCCCACCAGTGACGTTATTTCTGACCATTTGTGAGGCAGCGCGGTGAAATCAGGCGCTCGTCAAAATAACGAAAGTCAAGAAATTGGCATTTTCCTGCAAGTTTGGGGATATTTATCGAATTGTTGTTTTCAGGGTCAACACCTTCCATGTCCAATAAAGAGCATTTTTCAGTGTGGATTTTTCTTAAAAACGTTGATTAAAGGCAGAAGAAATGTAAATTTTCAGTTTCCAGGGACTCTCAAGCTAAAAAAATAACTTTGGCAGCTATTTTCTCGCTAATTTTACCTCTGAAACCAGATGACCCTCACCTCCTTCAATCACACATATCTCGACTTCTATTCAACATAGATGGATATTATTTTCACCCAAAACAAGGAAAATGGACAGGCCTTAAGATGATACCATCAACTCCATATGCCCCAAAATTGACGAGAGCCTGATTCCGCCATGTCGTGCCACATTTGTGTCTACTGTTGGTGGTGTCTCCACTGTGTCCAACACGTGTCGTTTGCCTGCACTTTAGTGAGTTGTTTTTGTGCTGTTTTTTTCTTTTGCCATGCGTGGGTGAAACAACATTGAGCGTTTCTGTGGTTCAGTAGATCTTTGTTGATGCTGTTTGATAATGTTATTGTTATAATTATGTTTCTTTTCACTGCCAAACTTTGTATGAAATATGCTGCAGATAGCGCATAATTAGTACCATGTATTTTGTTCGTGAAATATGGTAACTGGTCGCTTTTAAGGACAAGCGGGCTAACCCAGATTTCAGGGGATTCCAGAAATCTCGACCTACACCAAAAGTGGGAATTGCCCTACCTATAGGAGAAGTTTGGTTTCATTGGTGTGTATTTGTTTGGTTATAGAAAAAACTCTCCTTTTCTTTTAAAGAAACTGAATAAATATTCCCAAATTCTTTGACTTTGGTTTTTTCAAAAAAGTATTTATCGGGACAGCCCCCTTGCGCTTAAAAGCGACCAATATTTGTGCCTGTCCGCTTTTACTGGTCTTCCCTTTTACCTCGTACCACCTGTGCTGTGTGGGTTCAGTATGGTCTGGGTTTGGGTGAAAGTTGCAATCAGGGTTGGTGATTGTGGCAGACTAGTAAACCGTCAAATGGAACAATTGTCAGACCGGTCTGATGGTAGATTGTCAACTAGAACAGAAACATTGTGGTAGACGGTCTAATGGACTGGGTCCTGTGATTTTTATTTATAGCTTGTTCACTTTCGTCTAACGGTGTTAAAAAAACTCTAGCTCTTTGGGAAATTTGCGTATTCCCCTTGAAACTCTGCGTGGCGCTTCTGCAGGCCGACGACCAAACAAAAATTTATATTTAAAAATCTTGGCCCAGTAGTAATGCAAACTGTTTAGTAACAGTTTTACGGCACTTGCACAAAACACAGTAAGGTCATATAAGTGCCGAAGATTAGAATTGTTACAAGAGAGTAACAAACATAAAAGAGGAGGAAAGATAAAGACGATCTAGTTGTTTAATGGGACAGAAGAGCAAACCACACCAGAGCACCCGCCAATCACCCACTGGGAAAACAGAATTGTCACAATGACTAAACACGGACGCATCGTCTCATTAGACCAAGCAGCCTAATAGCACTTGTTTCTCTCACAAGTCACGCTCCCACTCTTCCCCAAAGACTTCCAAGCCCCCCCGGGGCAGTGCCTCTGGCTGTAGTGTCTTTAGGTCATTCCCAAAGGGGGGACATTTCTCGTTTAAGCACAGTAGAATTGTAAATGGGCTGACTCATGTCACGCTCATAAATGTGCCTGATCTACAACAGGGAACTGCTGCTTTTTCTTTCCTGATCCTTACAGTTCGTGAATTTATATTGCATTGTATATTTTTAGTGAACACATTTTCAACCTCACTGCGAGACTGTTTTTCTGGTATAAAATTTTTCACATATGCATTTATATTATATGTATAATACTTTGTTTTACGTACACATTTGTGTCGATTAATTTTTAAGATGTGATGTCTTTTTCATTGTAATGCGCATTGAGCATCTTTTAGGAAATGAAAATGCGCAGTATAAATGCTATTTATTATTATTATTATTGTCATTTTCCTCTACTTCTTTTGTATGTTTGTCACTCTCTTGTGACTTGCTATTTCCGGGGTGCCTTGATAGTCGAAGCAGACCTTGTGCTGTTGAAGCTAGAGAGGTGAGCAGTCTAAGTCTGATTCCCTGGAAAGACTTCTCTGTTGACTCCCACCCCTTGGCGCTCATATGACCTTATGCAGTTGCGAGCGCCGTAAAACCCTCTACTATAAAAAGAAAAAGACTTCTGACCCTCGAAAATGCACTGTACAGATTGCTATAGCTTGTTCACTTTCGTCTGACAGCTGTTAAAACAAGATAAAATGAAATCACCCTGTTCTGTCTTCTCGGATCTCTGCAAAGTATCTTGTGCTGTGGGGGCTGGCATAGTTTGGGTGGTTGGCAGGTGCTCTGGTGTGGTTTGCCTTACCTTTACAAATATCCACCTGAAATTTTCTGTTTCATCTTTTTATTTATATTTCTACCACACATTAGTTTTTAGAGCAGTTTCAGAAGTTCCTAGAAAGTTAAAAGTACTTTAAAAAATCAATCTGCGAACAGCTGTCAGTACGGGTGCCCTGTGTTGTAATCAAAACTGAAGCAAGATTGAACTCTTGTGTATTTATTTTATTTAACATTTATCTACCCTCTAGCTGGCGCTGTGACAGTTATTGTCTTATTTTTGTACAGTCTTAGAAGAAGAAGAAGAAGTGTGCAAGTTTTAGATGCTTGCCTGACTGATCTCCCATTTCCTGATTTATCATGGGTTTTTTTGTGGAAAATTATCTCGTTGTCATGTTCTCCGTGCTTGAATTTATTGTCTACATTGCGACTTGATGTCAGTTTCTTCCTTTCCGAGGGAATAATCTTTCTTTTTTTTTTTTTTTTACACCTTTCTGCTGTCTTGTACTCACGACCTCAGTACTGTCTTGTCGTGTCTCCATTTTATTTTAAACAGTGAAAATGTGACTTCTTCTTAAGCTCGCTCTTTGTTAATCTGTTATGAACTTCTTCTTCTTCTTGTCGATCGCATCACACTTGAATGTTATGAACTGATTTCACTGTTTAAAAAAATGGACGTACGACAAGAAAGCACTGAGGTCGCGAACTGTTTGTTGTTATAACTGTGTCAGATGCTGGAGACCCGGTCTCTAAAGACTTGTGAAAACATATCCCCCCACATAGGCCTGAATGTTTTTGTGGGCGTTTTTTTACGAACTTTATACTCAGTGAACCACTTTGCCCAAATCTGATTGGTTGTGGGGATTTAGAGACTGAATTGGGTCTTTGTAAAAAAAGAATGTTATATGCACTCAATTCGAACAGAATTTACCCCGTGCACAGGATGAAAATATTACAACTGGCTGGTCTGTCACAAAATGTGAAGTGTGAGATTTCACACATTTTTTCATTGCCTTGGTTTTTTTTTTCTTCTAGTACTTTGTAAATGGGAAAAATCCACTCACATTTTTTCTGATCGGATGAGAGAAGCGAGAAGCCAGCTTCAGTGTCAGTTACTTCATTCACTATCACATGTACGTGTATATATGTGAGAAGCATGCTGACAAATTGAGTTACTTCTCAGATTTTAGCCGTATAGACCAATAGATACGTCAAATTTATATACTGAGTTTGAACAAATTGTTGGTAAGAACTGATTAAAGACGTATTAAATTTGAAGAGAGTGGTATCAGTGAAAAATCTACAAATCTGCCCCGTGTTGAATTTTTGGCGGGTATTTCCATTGGTGGATGGCAAAAAGCAACTTACTTTGTCTGCACGCTTCACGTATTGTTTAGTTAGGCAAACTACTCAAGTGTGGTGTAGCCCTCGTGAGACTGTCTGATGGATCTTCAAATGTGGGACGCGGATTGTTCCCTGGTCGCATCGTCTCTTTCACAAAGTTGCATAAATATACATGCGTTTGTGGGTGGTTGGTGGGTGCTCTGGTGTGGTATGCTCCTTCTTTCCTGTCAAACAACTATCGTCCTTATCTCTCCTCCTTCTTTTTTGTTGTGTTTGTTACTCTCTTGTAACACCTCAAATCTTCGGCACTTATATGACCTTATTGTGTTGCAAGTGGTGCAAAACACTTTCTATAATAACTAAAATATTCATGTGTTTGGCACTCAGTTCTCTCATGGTGTACCATAGGTCCACGTTTTGTCGTTGTTGCAAACAATCCACTTACGCCCGCATTTTGAGGATTTTTGATTTTTACGGCTTTCCAGAAAGATGCATCTTTCAACATCACTAAAATACAGTTTAATGCTATGGTCAAGGCTTACAATTTTCTTGCTTTTCGTGATTCCTAAAAGGAACATCACAACAAAAACTAGTTTGACATCTGTGATGTAGGAAGTATCCCCAATGGACTTTTGTGGATTGCTTGCATCACCGACGATTTATTGGCAGAGTGTGTAAAGGAATGACACATCAGGGTTTCTTACGACAACTTTGCTTTGACTTTGCTCATATACCTGTAGTAGTTGGCTACGAAAGACTCATTTATTTATTTGATTTCAATACTCCCAATCGATTGATTGAAGATTTGTGTCATAACTGCTTTGATTTTTGATGGATGTGAACATTAACGTGGGAAACGCTATTGATTTATATACGTCTTTGCATAAGTGATTAATGACTTGATTAATTAAATGATTGAGGTGCATAACGTTAGTGTCGCAAGCAATCTTTGACCCTATCCGTACGTAGTGTTTTACTATCGTATCCATACAATGTGGGGAACTCTGTGCCACCACTTTCAAAGACGAAATTTACTCGTTAATCCAGTCTGTACGCTTTGCAAAGCACTCTGTCAAAATTATTATTTGAGAAGTACTGAGAGTTTCAAAGAGATCTTCGTACTAGAGGTATTCTAAAATGTGAAGAATACAACCCCGAGGGTACAAAATAGCCCCAGGGTGTACGGATAGGGTTAAGAATAATATTACATCTTCTTTTGGCTCTTCACAACCTGGTCCCAAGAGATCTTTCTTTACACAAGCAAACTATTTATGTCAACAGAAAAGTTGGGATTGAATTAGACGTGTGGTTTTAAAAAATGCACACTCTATATTTTTGTTGTTGTTATATCCCCTTCAACCCTGATTGGTCAAAGCCTGCCTCAAAAATGGTCTAAATTGTTTCAATGAGAGCGTAAAAACTCTTACTTTAAAAAAATTAATTTTTTAATGGCAGGGGCAGGGTTATGTTAATTCTGTTGATGACTATGTGTTTGCTTACGACGCTAACGGTAAATATTCTATAAAGTACTTGAGTCTCCTGTAAAACAGGGGTTTGAGGAACATCGTCAGCGTCGCAAACATAACACTCAAGTCTGTTTGGGTCCTTTTTACATCAGAGACAAAAAAAAAATTAGTTTTTGTTGAGTTGTTCCTTTCAGGAATCATAAAAAGAACATTGTAAGCCTTGACCACGTCATTTGACTGTATTTTGGTGATCCTGAAAGGTACATCTGCGGTAAAGCTTTGGGAGGATGTACAAATGGAAAATTCCCAAAATTTGTACTTGCGTGGATTGCTTGCGACAGCTACGATTTGTTGACTTTTATTACATACGGCTAATCTAATATTGCGACCTCAGTGCTTTCTTGGCATGTCTCCATTTTTTTTTCAATAGTGAAAATGTGACATCTCTTTCAGCTCAGTTTTTGTTATGAACTATTTTCACTGATATTCTATTGAGATACAAGGAGAAAGCTCTGGGGTCGCGATATTACAGTATGAGGTTTGTCTTTTCCCCTAACGATATGTGAGGCAACGTGGTGAATCAGGCGCTCGTCGAAATAATGAAATCGAAGAAAAAGGCATTTTTCCACCAGTTTGGCAATTTTTAGAAATTAAATTTTTTGGCACAGAGTATGTAATTTTCTGTTTTCGAAGATTCCTAAGCTATTGAAGTTAACAAACTTTGGTGGCCATTTTATCATTAATTTAAACACTGAAACCAGGCTACCCCACCTTCTTCAATCGCAAATATCTCGACTTCTATTCAAGCTAGACAGATATTTCATTTATTTAAAGCAAGGCAAGTGAATAAGCTTTCAGGTGGTATCAATAACTCTACATGCCCAAAAATTGCCGAGAGCCTGATTCCACCATGTCATGCTGATATGTTTGCTTTGATGGGAGTTCCCTCGGTGCTTTTGTTAGTATTGTGTGTATGATATATTACTATTATTACTTCTCAGCCTCTGGCTGGGTGGACAACGCTTTCCTTCCCTGTCCTCCAGCGATTGTCTGACCCAGTGTATGCGGTGTGAGAGGGCTAGAGAGGGGGTAAACTCGCAGATAACATTCCTTTGCTATATATAATATATAAATATATATAACATAAATATTTGAAATGATATATGCATGGTTTGTGTTTGGTTTGTCTAAGATTAGCGTTTTTTCCCTCTGGTTACTTCTTTGTTCGTATCGGTGAATGTGGTGTAGCGGTTAGGTGCTATGTCTTCGCACACACAAGATCCGAGTTTGATTTCAGTGTGGGCATTGGAAGTATTTTTATTGAGTATCTCAGTCTTTCTGTGTGCTTGGACGATCTTGGGCGAGGTTGGGCCCAACAGGTTTCTTTTAGTCAGTGTTTTACGGCACTTGCAGCACAATAAGGTCATATATAAGTGCCGAGGGTTAGAGGTGTTACAAGAGAGTTACAAACACAAAAAAGAAGGAGGGGAGATAAAGACGAGAGATGTTTGATAGGAAAGAAGACGCAAACCACACCAGAGCACCCAACAACCGCCCTCGAGTTTAAGTAGTGTGGTTTGTTACTCCCTCTTTCCTCCTATGAAAAATCTATTGTTGCTATCTCTCCTCCTTCTTTTTCGTGTTGGTTACTCTCTTGTAACACCTCTAATCTTCATCGCTTATATTATACTACCTAATGTGTTGTAAGTGCAGTAAAACTCGTTAAAAAAAGAGAAAAAAAATTAAACAAAATGACAACAGCTGCAGAAAACAAGTTTATGAAACAAAAACAAAACTCTGGGATAAGATTGACTCGTGGTTTATTGTGAAATCAATGATTGACTTTACCAAAACATGCCGATACAACTGCACAACAGGGCAGACAGAAACACTTCATCATGACACTCCAGCAGTGTCTAGACACAAACAATTGATGAATCATTCTTCTTTTTTTCCTCTCACATTCATTATCTCTTTTCCATCTTTTTTTTGTCTTCACTCTCACACGTCAACAGTAATGTTAAAAAAATTAATCTAAATTAGTATAGTATAGGTTCATTTTCATCTCATTCGGGGCAATTCTTTCACACACACACACACACACACACACACACACACACACACACACACACACCTACCTCAAAACAAAACACATCTGTGAAACAGCTAAAATAAATTGTACATCAAACTCGACAAACCATTCGTGCCTGGCAGGAAAAACACAGAGCTCCATACAGCATGAGGGACTCGGGAGAAGCGTGGCAAACCCGTTTTTCTAATAACAGACATATATACCCTTTTGGTTGGAAGTGGCCCGTTAGAAAATAGAAGAAGAAAAAATGTGTTGTATTGTTTAAAATGACAGACGACAAGCATGGGGTGAATCTTTATGAAGAGTGGGTTAATATTTTTTTTTGGTCCTTTCAAGACAACTTTTACTCCCAGACCACATTCAGCCATGGCGTGATGATAGAGATGTAAGCTTTGAAATACGATGAAACAAGAATAGAAGGACGGAATTCATTGGTGGAGGCAGAGAGAACTAAACACCTTGGACAAACGGAAAAACTAAATCCACACAGATCCAGCTCTTGACTTCTGCCAGTTGTAAGATGGACGCCTTCACTAGTCCCAAGACACAGCAACACATGTTCAAACTGTCATTTATATACATGTGAGGCAGCGTGGTGGAATCAGGCTCTCGTCAAAATAATCAAAGTGAAGAAACTTGGATTTTTCCGCAAGTTTGTGAATTTTTATCAAATTTTTTTTGGGGCCCAACACCTTTCATGCCCATTAAAGAACTCATTTCTCTGTGGATTTTTCTGAAAAACGTTGATTAAAGGCACAAAAAATGCAAATTTTCAGTTACCACGGACTCTTAAGCTAAGGAAATAGCTAATCTTCGGTGGCCATATGATTTTCTCACTAATTTTACCTCTGAAAACGAGTGAACCCCCACCTCCTTCTTTCGCAAATATCTCGACTTGTATTCAAGATAAATGGATATTTTTTTCATCAAAATAAAGACAAAGTAAACAAGCTTTAAGATGATACCAATAACTCTACATGTCCAAAAATTGACGAGCGCCTGATTCCTCCACGCTGCCTCACATATATCGTGGTGAAATTAGGCGCTCGTCAACATAACGACATTGGAGAAACAGGCATTTTTTCTCCAGTTAGGCAATATATTTCTAATTTTCCTTTTTTCTGGCTCAACACACTTTAGGTCAATTTTAAAACACAATTCTGTGCGGCTTTTATTGAAAAACGATGGTTAAAGGCCCAAAATATGTCACTTTTCAGTTGTCAAGGACTCTTTAGCTGTCAGAGTTACTCAACTTTGGCGGTCATTTTCTCGCTAATTTCACCACTGAAACCAGGCAACCCCCACCTCTTCACTAGCAAATATCTTGAATTTTACTCAAGATAAATGGATATTTTTTTCATCGTAAGCAAGACAAATGAACAAACTTTAACTTTAAGATGATACAAATAACTCCATATACGATTATATGTCCAAAATTTGACGAGCGCCTGATTCCACTGCGTCATGACACATATAGATTTATACAAACAGAGGAGACTGCTGAAACCGAAATGTGCCGGACAGCAGCTGTATTTTCTGCCAATTAGCCGTATTTGTGGTTTAGAGTAGAAAGATTGCAAAATGGCACAGAAAAAAAAAATCAGGGATTTTATTTACTTTTGGTTTACCACAGTTTTCGGATTAACCATGTTTGGTTTAAGCAGAGTCCACTGTACACAGTTTTGAAGAAATGTTATATTTCAATAACCAGGCAGTATTCAGTAAGCATATTAATCATATTACCACAAATACATGACGAACTGACCAAAAACGACAACAGATCATAACAGATTATAAATAACTTCTTTGGCACAAAACCAAGTTCCTCGCCACAAGACATGCGGGCATAGGGACGAAAACAAAGACCATCAGGCTTTAGGGCAAAGCAGCCAAATGTCTCGGGAGGATTTCAGTCAAAGTATAGCAGCAAGTACCCATAATTTAACATAGAGTTTGCATCTCCCAACACATCCGTGTATACACACAAACCTGTCCCCACGGTTTTATGAAAAAAAAAATTCTTAAATTATGCAAACTGAGCCGAAAAATTTGAAATTATGCGATCCTTTTAATTTCAACAAAGAATGATAAAGGAAAATAATCTCACATTATGACAAAAAAAGATCAAATTTGTCTAAATTATGCGGGGTGGGTGCATAAAACCACGGGGACAGACTAACACATAATTCTTCCCCACGGTGAGAATAAAGCAGTGTCAGTGTATCCAAGAACCCACTCAGGTCTACAAGATCAGGGAGCAGAGTCTCACAGGCGATGAAACACGTCATGTCCAACCTCTCACTCTCAAATTTGCTACTAAAAACCCCCACAAAAAACCCCACTCAGACGTTAATGCTTATCATACATCGGTCAGGTTCATCAGGCTCACCACAGCATCACTCGGTTGTTTACTGTCATGACAAAAATCTACCAATCAAGCCTCTGCAAATTCCACTCATCTATAATCAAACTGTTCTTGTTGACTGCTTGGATCATTCACTTCTACTAGGCACTTTTCTAAAAAATTCAGATTGATTAAATAGAACAAAAAGACACACCAATGGATAGAGCCTGGGACACCGATTATTATGCTTTTAAAATTTTTTAGATAGCTTTATTAGTTCAAAAGTTATGGCCAATATTCATCGTCATTTTTCAGGCAAAATTGGTCCATTTTTAACATAGGAAACGCGTGACCGTCATTTTAGAGTCTCCAAAAACGTTTGTAATTCAGCTGCTAATCTACCAAATTTCGGCAAATTCAAACCATCTATAAATAATCAAATTGTTAATATTTACCGATCTGATCATTCACTTCTACTCAGTTTGGTGTTTATTTCATCACAACAGTGTAGGAGCACATAAGGAAGTTTGTGATGCACGCTGAAAACTTGGGAGGACAAAAAGGCAGGTACAAACGAGGAGCGGAGCAGCCTTCCCAGAACACACGACGAACGAATCATCTACCGGGTGATCGGACCGGCTATCCCCCGGGGCAGTTGAACTTTTCCAGGAGAAGCAAAACTTCCACTCTGTCCTCTACACAACAAGTAGTTCAAGTAGGCACGACCTCTCCATGACCCTTGGACCAACAAATCATTGACCTAGTGAGAGTTGACTTACGAATCACCGACCTTGTGATCCCTCCGGAGAATTGACTTATAGGAGAGTTGAC
This sequence comes from Aplysia californica, assembly GCF_000002075.1. Taxonomy (NCBI): domain Eukaryota; kingdom Metazoa; phylum Mollusca; class Gastropoda; order Aplysiida; family Aplysiidae; genus Aplysia; species Aplysia californica. The sequence continues at coordinate 145,262 of NW_004797711.1, read as the reverse complement.
TTACGGGAGAGTTGACTTACGGGAGAATAGGAGAGTTGACAGCGTGGTTTCATCACATAGCGACTTCGAAGCCGACTTTATAATTTCTAACATTTTGGGAGCATTTCTTGTCAAAATTCAGACCTGTCTTTGACTTAGCGTACGAAATGGATACCGGTAATTCATTATCCATTTGTCAAGTAGAAAAAAAATAGATTGTATTTTGTGGGTCGGCTGGTCTTATTACAAGGGAGACAAAAGTCATGATGTCTACCATGTTGATCGACACCCACAGAAATGAACATGTCAGACTTTGGACGATCTGATCAGGTTGTGCCAAAATCTCATTATTTGAGGAAATTTGACCCGAATACTCTTCATCATTCAGTAAATCACCATACACAATCAGGAGGAAGAAAATTGTATAAAAGTACACGAGACATAAGGTTCACGAAAAAGATTTTATCATATCACAGATTGCAAGAATACTCATAAAGAAACAAAAAAAATCCCATCATGCATAAGAACCGAAGTCTTGACAAGCCTAAGGTATGCAAATCTCATCAAGACACACCTCCCCAACCTCACCTCCCCCCCCCCTCCACACCCCCCTTTCACCTCAAAGGTAACCAGATTCTCAAATTTAGCCCTTTCTCCTCCTACAGAACAAGTAGCATACAACTGAGCACTGTGGCTCTATATATATGGACGTTATCTACACTTCATAATAATAAATTGATAGTAGATTGGGGGGTGGGGGGGGGGGTGGGCATGAGGCTTTGGCATACAGTCAAAAACGTAGACCAAGAGGTTGAGGGATTGCTTAAAAAAAAAAAGAATTGAAGTAAAAGAAAAATTTCTACGCCGAACAATACGTCCTTTCAATTTCAGTATGAAGTCAAAAACAAGAGACCCACCATCCCTTTGCATGCGTGTACACAAAGCAACATGTGGAAAAGATTATGGCAAGGACATGATATTTTGACACCGAGTCATTTAGACCTGTGCTTGCCGACGTGGGCGAGATAGCCCGCTAGAGGGCACTTCGGTCACTTTGGTGGGTCACGGCGGTTGAGATCACCCAGGATAGTGACTGGGATCACCCAGGATAGTGGTTGGGACCACCCAGGATAGTGGTTGGGATCACCCAGGATAGTGGTATCACCCAGGATAGTGGTTGGGATCACCCAGTAGTGGTTGGGATCACCCAGAAGTGGTTGGGATCACCTACGATGTGACAATGCCCCGTTGGAAAATACATGTAGGTAGGAAGTGTGAAAATGTTAGCCTCATGATAACAATAATAAATAATAATAACAACTGCATCATACAGCGCATTATATCCACACCCTACAGCAAGCTCTGTATATTTCACAACTAGTAAAGATGGAGAAATTGGCCGCTGGCTGTTAAAAAGATTGACAACGACAAGCGCTGATTTTGAACCACCAAGATTTCCACACCAAGCGATGCCCCATGCCTGTATGTGGAACCTTTCCACTTTCACAAAAATTGCATCCCGCACCCCCTCCCCCCCGTCCTTCTTAACCCTTCCAGCCCCAGTCATTTTTGTATACTTCCTAACCCCAGTCCCTGCCAATACAGCGGTATTTAAGAAAAAGAGGCATGCATTCAAAAAATTCATGTAGTATCTTTGTAATGAGGTTTAGATAATGACATATAACAATGTTTAAGGGTAAATGAACAAATATTCTGAAAATGAAAGTTTGATTAGGTTCACTAATTTCGAAAAATGCGCAAATTCCGTACCCCCTGAAACTGAGAATATACGCTCTCGGGACTGGGAGGTACAAGCACTGCTGAAAATATATGTGCATGGGGCTGGAAGGGTTAATAAACAAAAGAGAAGACAAACTCTCCTTTATCTGTATCCGTATTCCGTCTGGTAGGGGTAATCGTCCGGATCTCCGTTGAGGTAGTTTCCGTATTCCGGCCCGTACGGGTCCAAAGCTCGCCCATACGGATCCACCTGGTGGCCATCTTGTACGAAGCCAAGATGACCTTCTGGCCGGGTGTACGGCTCTTCATCGTATCTGTGAACATAGCAGTTAAGTTTTTGCTTAAGTAAGCGTTTTACGGCACTTGCAACACACACAGGTCATATAAGTGCTGAAGATTAGAGCCATTACTAGATATAGTAACATGCAAATCAAAGAAGGATGAGAGCCCTTGTTAGGAAAGAAGGAGCAAATCACACAAGAGCACCCTCAAATTACCCACCTTGAGAACATGCACTGAGCATCTCACCAATGATTCAATTGTAATAATAATAATTATTATTAATAATAGTAATATTTATAATTGTAACAATAATAATAATAATAATAGTATAAGTAACTGCAGTTTTGTATAACACATCTCCACTCTACTTCATGCTCTTTTGCGTTTTACAAATATAAGATAAGATACATCTTTGTTGTCCAGATCCTGGCACACTGATTTGGTGTTCCACCACACAAACACACACACACACGCAGGCACATATGCACACACACACAAACATGCACACACACGCAGGCTTACAGTCACATGCATAATATACATGAACAGTTATCTAAACAATAATAATCTTAAGCTAGATACATACTACATGTTATTTTGAAGCAAGTTCTAAGGTCATATGAATACTTATAACAAGATGGTTGATTCAGAAGGAGAATTTTGATGGCTGATATCATGACCTAAGCAACGCCCAAGAACGCTCAGACATTGAAAAAAAAGACAATGAAAAGAACTGGTTGTGTTATTCTTCCCAAGCTGGTACCCACCCGTAGAACCTGGAGAAGAATCACAGAAATAGATGTACAGAAAAGTGGGAAGACATGGAATAACATCAAGAGGCTAGCCCAGGATAGAGAAAGGTTGAAAGTGTTTGTTCGTGGCCTATGCCCTGGTGCAGGGTGAGAAAGTGTATGTTCATGGCCTATACCCTGGTGCAGGGAGAGAAAGTGTTTGTTCGTGGCCTATGCCCTGGTGCAGGGTGAGAAAGTGTTTGTCCGTGGCCTATAGCCTGGTGCAGGGTGAGAAAGTGTTTGTCCGTAGCCTATACCCTGATCCAGGGAGAGAAAGTCAATGACGGTGATGACCCACCCGTAAGCTTGTTGAGTGTAGAAGTCGCTGTAGAGGCCGGCGTCGTCGATGTACTCTGGGGTCAGGTGACCGTCCATCATCATGCTGTTGTCAAAACCCTCTGTGACCACCAGACAGAAAACAACCAAAGTTTTAGTTTTCGTAAGAGTTTTACGGCACTTGCAATAAAATGAGGTCATATAAGTGCCGAAGATTAGAAGTGTCACAAGAGAGTAACAAACACACAAAAAAAATACGGAGGAGAGATAAAGACGATAGATGTTTGATAGGAAAGAAGGAGCAAACCACATCAGAGCACCCGCCAACCACTCACACAACCAAAGTGAATAAAAGCGAAAACTCGAGGGTCACAAAAGAGCATGAAAATACACTATGATAAATATTACAAATTGTCAATGTGCTAGCAAAATAGCACATCTCATTTTTGCTACTTTGGAAACGTATTTAATAATAACTTTTTTTTTTTTTCAAGTTTTAGTAAGCTGGGTGTCGAGCAATATTTCCTGAAAAAAATGGAGGATAGACAAATGATCGCACGATCGCTCGTTACTAGATTTAGTTTTAGTTTCAGTAAGGTTTTTACGGCGCTATCAACTGCACAAAGTCATATGAAGTCCAAACGGGGAATCAGGCTTACTCTGCTCACCTCTCTAGTCTCAACAGCACAACGTCTGCTTCGATTAACAAGGCACCCTGGAAACAGCAGTTCACAAGAGAGTGACAAACATACAAAAGAAGTAGAGGAAAATGACGATAGTAAGGATGAGGAAAGAAAAAGCAGCAGTTCCCCATATGTTGTTCGAGCACAGTATGTGCATGACATTTATAAATCAGCCCATTTACAATTCTGCTATGCATAAGAACAATATGTGAAGCGTGCTGACAAAATGAGCTACTTTTCGGATTCAAGCCTTAAATGGAAATAGATGCATCACGCTTCTAGGTGAAGTTTTTACAATTTATAAGTATGAAATAATAAAGGCATGGTACAGTTAAAGAAAATGGGATCAATAGAAAATCTACAACAAATTTGACCCAAAAGTGTTGATTTCTGGCCAATATCTCCATTTGTGGATTGCGAGAAGTAACTCATTTTGTCAGCACGCCTCATATATGTCAGTCTGAAAAATGACACAAGACACCAGAGTTTTACATTATTCATTGGACACACAACGCGGAAAGGAGCATTGGAGAATATTTTAACAACAGGCAAGTTTGATGGAAAGAGAGGCAGAGGCAGACAGAGAGAAAAGATATTGGACAAGTTGACAACATGGCTGGGAACAGCAAGACTGACAGACAACATCGCTGCAACACAGGACAGAGTGTCGAAAGTGGAGGTCCACGATCGCCCACGCCAGTCGGCAAGGCAGCGCGGACGAGTAGACAGAAGTGGACTGACCGTAGAAGAGGTCAGGCCGGTCCAGTATGTCGGCGTCCTGGAGGTAGGGGTCAAGGCCGGGCTCGTCGGGGTACATGTAGCCGGGGTCGCCAAAGCCGTCGAGCTGGCGAGACTCCACCATCTCCAGCCACTGAGAGTTGTGCCAGCGAAACTTCTCCAGCTGGATCTTCTTGGCCCACTCCTCGTCAAATTCCTACAGCAGGAAAGACAAGATATGATAAGATGTTTTCACCTGTTTTATCAGTTTCCAAATTACTACAGCAGGCAAGTCAGAAAAAAAAAAAATTAAGATGTTTTCATCTGCAAGTAAACCCCCCCCCCCCCCCCCCAAAAAAAAAAAACCCCAATGTTTTTATCTGTTTTATCAGTTTTCAAATCCTTACAGCAGGCAAGTCAGAAAAATTATTTAAAAAAATAAAGATGTTTTCATCTGCAAGTCAAAGGAAAAAAAATATGATGTTTTCATGTTTTATCAGTTTTCAAATTTCTACAGCAGGCAAGATTTTAAAAAATTATATGATAAGATGTTTTTATCTTTTTTAAAATCAGTTTTCAAATCCTTACAGCAGGCAAGTCAGAAAAAAAAAATTAAGATGTTTTCATCTGCAAGTCAGAAAAAAAAAAGTCCAGAGTCTGACATTTCTCAAAGTCTGAAGTGACAGCAATCACATAAGAGCCTGTTACCATATATATAGAGACATTTGTCTCGATTTGAAACTGCAGCAATCATATCTAGCACAGTCACACAGACATCTCTGTTGGTTCGACTTTTGAACTTACAGCAATCATGTCCAAAGTGTTGTCACAAACGTTTCTGATCTCGGCGTTCTTGTCGTGCATCAGGTCAATGAGATAGGCCGGGGCCTCTGGGACTGGGTCAAGGCGGAGAACCAATCAAATCAGGACATTTCATCCATAATTTATTCATCTTTTCAACAAGCAGTCTGTAGCAATCTGAACATGATGCTTCGCCTTAGAGGGTGCTACTTGTGGAAGAGTGTATTTGCATGAGTGTGTGTGCGTGTGTGTGTTTGTGTACTGTTTGTGTGTAAGCATGTGTGTGCATATGAGTGTGTGTGTATAGTTTGTGTGTAAGCGTATGTGTGTGTGTGTGTGTGTATGTATGTGTGTGTGTGTGTACAGTTTGTGTGTAAGCATGTGTGTGTGTATGTGTATGTGTGTGTGAGTGTTTGTGTGCATCTGTCTGAGGGTGTTTATAAGTGCCTGCACCAGAATATGCATATATGTGAGCGTCTAAGCGTATATTTGTCATTTATTCATCAGTTGTGAGCTTTCACCTTCATCCCAGTGCCAAGTAGCAGTATTTATAAACTCGCTGCAACCGTTGGCTATTTCCATTTGATTGTAAATGTTTTTCGCCCTCATCCACAAAATCCAGATCATCTTGTTGTCTGGTTACTTCGACTCTGCCTGTCAAATCCAATATGGACAAAGTGGGAAAACAGTATTTCAGAAGCAAGACGGAGATACTTTATTAAAAAAGCGCTTCTTCTCATGAAAATCAAGTCATGCCTTTGGCATGGAAAGGCAAAGAGCCTTATCAACACATCACAAAGGCTGGTCGGAAACACTGTACAAGACAAGGGGAACAGTTGTATTCTAAACAGGGGAAAGGGAAGAAGAAGAAGAAGCAGAAGAAGAAAAAGGAGGAGGAGGAGGAGGAGGAGGAAGAGGAGAAGGAGGAGAAGAAGAAGAAGAAGAAGAAGAAGAAGAAGAAGAAGAAGAAGAAGAAGAAGAAGAAGAAGAAGAAGAAGAAGAAGAAGAAGAAGAAATATAATCACAGAGTAAGTCTGTCCATTCATCAACTCTTGAGTCGATCAAGTCTGAATATTCAAGTTCCTCGCACGACCAGTAACAAAATTCCACAGACACATCCTATCAGGTAAAGATAAGATAAGATAAAATAGTATTTATAAGATGGCGTAAAAGTAAAGGATACGAGTTTCCTTGATAATGATCTCTCTGGTTGCTTCGTGGAAGATCATCTGATAAAACACGTACACAATCTGGCACACCACTTCATCATCCTCCTGTTTGGCTGTCAAGTAAAAAAAAAAAAAAAAAAAGAAGAGAAAAATTAACCCATCATAGGCGCTTTTGTCATAAACGAGGGCACATCTACAAGGCAAAAAAACCCCCAACCCACTGTAGACAAAGTGACATGTAACCTCAGTCAGACCACAGTTCAATTGTTAGACAATTTGTGAGGCGTGCTGACAAAAGAAGTTTCTTCTCGCAATCCACAAATGGAAATACTGGTCAAAAATCGAAACTCGGGTCAAATTTGCAGATTTTCTATTGATGTCATATTCTTTAAGTATAACATGCCCTTTGTTATTTCATACTTATAAATTGTAAAAACTTCACCTATAAGCGTGATGTATCTATTTCCATTGTGCTCGAATCCGAGAAGTAACTCATTTTGTCAGCACGCTTCACATTAACTGACTCGAAAAGCAATGGATGGAAATGTCGCTCTATATCTCATTCTAAAAAAGATTTATGGAGTCAAGTTGCAAAAACTAGGAAAACAGAAAAGTCAAGAAAGAGCCAATAACTTTCCAAGACTGATTCAAAATGGAGGATCATACGACAAAAAAGAAACATGTCCCCCCCCCCCCCCAACTGCCACTGTTAATGATCCTCCCTTTGGGGGCAATTTTTTAAAGACGGCAAACATAAATTGAAGAGTCCACGGAAAAACAAGCATTGTCACAAACGGAAAATTGTGAGGGTGTCAATTTTAAAAGCTTGCGGACTCATAACTTCATATGTGTCACGACGCAGTGGAATCAGCTTTCAGTCTTTCAGCCGGGGTATTGTATCCTTCTCAGCCTGAGTCAGCCCACCTCCTAAATGATCTGAATTATGTCATTGGCGTACACATCTGTTTTTTTTTTCTACCAATGAAGAAAATTGTATCGAAGGGGATGTTAAAAAAAAGCACGCACAAAATTTTTTAAAAAATAATTAAAATCTCACCGCTGAGTAGCTGTATCAGCTGGTGTATAGTGGCATGATGTAACATGGTGGCGTCGGTGACCTAGTGGTCAGGCTACCGGACTCATAATCGTGAGGTTGTGTGTTCGGGGGTTCGAGCCGCGGGCCCGACGTTGTGTTCTTGGGAAAGGCACTTTACACAAATTTTCCTTACTTCACCAAGGTGAGAATGGGTACCCGACCATAGACAGAGAAAGATCTTGTCAGTATGTTAGTGTTTTAGTGCCTATAAATGGCCGCTTGCACTGTATGCTTCCCAGGAAGTTGAGTTTGTTTCAGAACGCTCTCAGGTCTGCTGGGGTAATAGTACAGATTGTGAAGCGCACAAAGCTTGCTGTTGAGCGGGGATTGCATTATACAAATGCTATCTATTATTATGATATTACAGTTCCACTCACCATTGAGTAGCTCTATCAGCAGATGCTACATGTTCCACTCACCATTGAGCAGCTCTATCAGCAGATGTTACATGTTCCACTCACCATTGAGTAGCTCTATCAGCAGATGTTACATGTTCCACTCACCATTGAGCAGCTCTATCAGCAGATGTATGATGTTGCTCTCGGCCAGCAGTTTGGCACAGGCGTCGTCGCTGCACACCGTGCCCACCAGGATGACCACCTCCAGCACCACGTCGTCGTCTGCCGCTCCTGGATCACACACCACACCAGAGCACAAAGACTATTTACTGATTGGTTGCAAACAAATGTAGCAGGAGAAATGTTTAAAATCCCGAAAGTCTATTTTCGATACGCCTACATTTGTCCGAAAAGAATCTTAGTTTCGATTTTCCGAACAAAAACTTTGTTCAAGTCAGATTTGGCAAAATTCAAGGAGTTATCAAGGAGGTTCCTCAAATTCAAGGAATTTTCAAGGAGATTTTTCCTTGAATTGAATGCAAGTTTAAGGAGTTTTCAAGGACTCCTCGAATTCGAAGAGGCCGCAGGAATCCTGTATATATATATATAAAAACATGTAATATTGCAGTCAGAGACGACAACAGACAAAAAACAGTCCTCAAAGATGCCACAGGAACCCTGTATATATATAAAAACATGTATTATCGCACGGAGAGACGAGGACAGACACATAACAGTCGCGTGACTGACCAGGCTGCAGCTTGCCCTTGATCCAGGGAATGAGGTCGTACTCCTTGAGGATCAGCTCGTAGTCCAGGTCCGGGATGGTCAGGTTCCCCAGGATGCCCAGGCACTCCAGGCTGAAGTCCTCGTTCTCACACTGCAGGATGTGCGTGCACAGGTCCGAGATGTAATCCTACGCAGAAAAAACATTTCCAACAAAATTTTTAAAAAGCAGAAAAAACATTTCCAACGAAAATATTTTAAAAACCCGGAAAAAAAATGTCCAACAAAAATACAAAACGCAGAACCAAATTTCTAACAAAAATCAAAATCCGGGCATCGCATAATGAAAAATTTCCAACAAAGATAAACTGTGCATCACATGAAGAAAAAGGTCCAACAAAGATCGCAAATTGTGTGTCATATGAAGAAAAAAATTCAAACAAAGACAACAAACCGTGCATCATACAAAGATAACGGACTGTCATGTCATGACGTCATTCGACATTTGTGAGTCATCTTGTTGAAATCAGGCACTCGTCAAAATAATGAAATCTCAGAAACTGACATATTTCCACCCGACGGCCAAATTATACTGAATTTTCTATTTTGACTCAACATCATTTATGACCATTTAAATAAAAACTTCTGCATGAATTTTGCTGAAAACACATTGATCAAAGGTATTTTATTCAAATGTTAATTTTTGGTTTCTAAGGATACTCGAGCTTTAGAAGTCACCAAACTTGTATGAGGGAGCACGAGGCAGGGGTAGGCCACGGGAAACATGGAGGAGATGGGTGGAAAGGGACATGAGAGAGATGAAGCTCACTTGGAACGAGCTTGGAAGGATGGCCCAGGACAGAAAGAAATGGAAGGAGCTTGTATGTGGCCTATACCCTGCCAGGGGTGAAAGGATGGCCCAGGATAGAGATAAATGAAAGGAGCTTGCATGTGGCCTATACCCTGCCAGGGGTGGAAGGATGGCCCAGGATAGAGATAAATGAAAGGAGCTTGTTTGTGGCCTATACCCTGCCAGGGGTGGAAGGATGGCCCAGGACAGAGATAAATGAAAGGAGCTTGTATGTGGCCTATACCCTTTCAGGGGTGGAAGGATGGCCCAGGACAGAGATAAATGAAAGGAGCTTGTATGTGGCCTATACCCTGCCAGGGGTGGAAAGATGGCCCAGGACAGAGATAAATGAAAGGAGCTTGTATGTGGCCTATACCCTGCCAGGGGTGGAAGTCATTGATGATGATGATGAAACTTGTATCCCACTCAGCCCCGGTTGGCTATGACAGGCAGGATAAGAAGCCCGTCTCCCAAATCATCTAAATTGTGACGATGCGGGCGTAAAAACACTTGCATTACAAAACAAAAAATGTATTTTAACAGTATCCACCCACGAAGCATGCACAGCGCGCAACCCCTATCCCCAAGAACCAGGATACAGGTGCGGTACACGCTATATCACACCGCCGCCAATCGGCGCCCCGCGGGGGCACACAGTTAAACAAGGGAAACCACTCACAATGAACAAGTTCTTGGTGGGGCCCTGGTGCTGGGACAGATTGCGAATCATTTTCATCAGGAACGGATCCTTGAACTTGAAGGCTCTCTTCATCAGCATCTTCAGGCCGGGGCCCTCACAGATGATCTGAGCCGTGCGTTTGTTGGCCGCCAGGTTGATGCACAAGGCCAGGAGTTCAAGGTCAGGGTCCTCCGGGCTCTCCAACAGCATTTTCATTGCCTGGAAAACACAGCACAAATAGGTCAGTGTTATCAAACGCACTACTAAGATGTTTATGCAACCACTACGCTTCCCATTGTCTGCAAGCAATATGGAATTGACTGATCATAAATATCTACAATACAATAACAGCAAAAAGCCTACCTGTTTCCCCTTTACACAACTGAAGACTCACATTCTGGTCATTCGAGGAGCTGTTTTGAGCCACTTTAAAAAATAAACGTAAATTCAGAGTACAGATTTTTTCACTAATTTTATTTCAATCCATCTGAAACCCCCCCAAAAAGGCAGGCACCAACATGCATGCTGTGAAATAAGAAAATTCCAGTTTCAGATGTGTATAACGGAAAAAATGTGCGGCAATATTGCCTTTCGTCTGCTGATCAGACATATATATGGGAGGCATCATGGTGAAATTAGGCGCTCCTCAAAATAATTAAATAGAAGACAACGACATTTTTTCGCCGGTCTGGCAATTTTTTTCAAATTTCTGTTTACTGGCTCAACATCTTTTATCTCCATTTAAAAACACATTTCTGCGTGGATTTTACTGAAGAACGTGGATTTAAGGCACAAAAATGTTTATGCTCAGTATCCAAGGACTCTCAAGCTATGAAAGTTACTAAACTTTGGAAGCCATTTTCCCACTAATTTTACCTCTGAAACCAGGCAATTGCAAATATCTTAACTTCTGTTCAAGATAGACGAGTATTTTTTTTCACCAAAAGCTAGACAAAAAGGATAAAACTTCAAGTGATACCAATAACTCCATATGCTCAAAAATTGACGAGCGCTTGATTCCGCCTGGCCGCAACACATATGTCCGCTGTGTCCTTAAATAGTTAACCCTTCCAGCCCCGAACACGTATATTTTCAGCAGTGCCTGTACCTCCCACCATCCCAAGAGCGTATATTCTCAGTTTAGGGGCCACAGAATTTGCATGTTTTTCGAAATTATCAAACCTAATTAAACTTCAATTTTCAGAATATTTGTTCATTTACCTATATACTTTGTTATATGTTGTTATCTAATCCTCATTACAAAGATACCACATCACTTTCTAGAATGCATGCCTCTTTTCTGAAATACTGCTGTATTGGCAGGGACTGGGGTTAGGGAGAGTACAGAAATGGCTTGGGCTGGAAGGGTTAAGGAGCCATTCACCATGGGTATACAGTCTGGATAGGGTTAAGGAGCCACTCACCATGGGTATACAGTCTGGATAGGGTTAAGGAGCCACTCACCATGGGTATACAGTCTAGATAGGGTTAAGGAGCCACTCACCATGGGTATACAGTCTAGATAGGGTTAACTCTTTACGCCCTGAGTTTTTTTCCCACCGTTTCCCTGAGTTTTTTCGACAGTCACCTAAACCTGGTGCACTATGTCTCATTATAACCCCAAAAGCTTGCCTCCAACTTCTAAATAGCGGGAACAAAGGCTTAGTCATTACTAAAAAAATTTGTTTCGGAAATAGTTCTGAAAAACAAGCAAAAACTAGTACTAGATAAAACGAAACAGTTGTCACTAGTACTGGACGCCCCTAGCGTCTGATGGGGAACAGGGTTATTAGTGGCGTCAGTCGCCTTGTGGTTAGGCTCTCGAACTCGCAATCGTAAGGTCGTGGGTTCGAATCCCGTCAAGGGCCCGACGTTGTGTCTTTGGGAAAGGTACTTTACACAAATTTTTCTCACTTCACCCAGGTGGGAATGGGTACCCGGCTCTAGACAGCGAAAGATCTTGTCAGTTTGTTAGAGTTTGAGCGCTTAATCAGCTGCTTGCACTGTATGCTTCCCGGGAAGCTGAGAATGTTTCGGAGTGTTCTATGGTCTGCTGGGGTAATAATATAGTGTAAAGCGCATAGAGCTTGCCGTTAAGCGGGGTATGCGCTGTACAAATGCTATTTATTATTATTATTATTACCGCCGGAGGCTCTCAGCGTCCGATGGGGTTCAAAGAGTTAAGGAACCACTCACCACGGGTATACAGTCTGGATAGGGTTAACACATTACACCCTAACTCGCCCGCGAATTCCCTTACGCGCTCCACCCTGACTCACCCTTTAGAAACGAAAGTCTCGCCTTGACGAGACTCTGGGGCCGGGATTTTGATTTGCATAGTATAGCAAAAAGTTTCTTCTTTCGTTTGGTACTGAAACGAAACTTTTCTGGCCAATAGTTTTAGTATTAGAGCTGATCGAAATACGATCGCGTTACCGACACTTCGAAAGTGTCTCGACTTGTTGAAAAGCGACACAATTGAGTTCGAAAATGGAAATAACGATGGATTTGAGCAAAAACGAGCATGTGACAAATCAGATGGCTCAGATTTTGATGAAAATGTTGTAGGAAGAGTTTGGGGCGATTCCGATTGATCAGACGGAAAAAATAAAAAATTTAGATCTAGGGCCCGACCGCGAGGCTGAGAGTGAGAGTGACGGGTCGGATACCCCGATTGAACTAAAGTTAGTACATTTCCAACAGTTTGTGCATACTTAAAGTTATATTTTTCTGAAACTACATTCAGCTTTCTTTTTGACTTTTATTTTTTCAGGATTTTTGGAATTTGTTTAGTATTTTTAAAATGTGTTTTTTAAAGGCTTGTATTCACGGGAGGTGGGTTCTTTCCCCTTGCTTAGGATCTACCAATGGACTTCCCGTCCAGGCCCTTAGGATCTAACAATGGACTTCCCGTCCAGGCCCTTAGGATCTAACAATGGACTTCCCGTCCAGGCCCTCAGGGTGTAATGTGTTAAGGAGCCACTCACCATAGGTATACAGTACAGATAGGGTTAAGGAGCCACTCACCATAGGTATACAGTACAGATAGGGTTAAGGAGCCACTCACCATAGGTATACAGTACAGATAGGGTTAAAGAGCCACTCACCATAGGTATACAGTACAGATAGGGTTAAAGAGCCACTCACCATAGGTATACAGTACAGATAGGGTTAAAGAGCCACTCACCATAGGTATACAGTACAGATAGGGTTAAAGAGCCACTCACCATAGGTATACAGTACAGATAGGGTTAAGGAGCCACTCACCATAGGTATACAGTACAGATAGGGTTAAAGAGCCACTCACCATAGGTATACAGTACAGATAGGGTTAAAGAGCCACTCACCATAGGTATACAGTACAGATAGGGTTAAAGAGCCACTCACCATAGGTATACAGTACAGATAGGGTTAAAGAGCCACTCACCATAGGTATACAGTACAGATAGGGTTAAAGAGCCACTCACCATAGGTATACAGTACAGATAGGGTTAAGGAGCCACTCACCATAGGTATGCAGTACAGATAGGGTTAAGGAGCCACTCACCATAGGTATACAGTACAGATAGGGTTAAGGAGCCACTCACCATAGGTATACAGTACAGATAGGGTTAAGGAGCCACTCACCATAGGTATGCAGTCGGTGTAGGTGAACATGGACTTGGCCTTGTCCTCCATGCTGATGTGGTACAGGATACACAGCACCAGCTGCTGGTGGTTCTCGTTGTCTGTGCACACACACAGACAAACAGTTTAGTTTTAGTAAAGTGTTTGACGCCATTTGCAACACAAAAAGGTCATATAAGTGCTGAAGATCAGAGGTGTTATAACGGGGTGCCCACTACGGATGGGATCGGCCGATCGGGCCGATAGCCAGACTTGGTTGCTTCAAAAACAAACTTGTTTGTTTTCCGTTTCACGCTATTGAGTTGTGCGATCTGCCCGATTCAGCCGTAGTGGGCAAACCATATTACAAGAGAGTAACAAACACAAAAAAGAAGGAGGGGAGATATGTTTTAGTTTTAGTAGAGGTTTTACAGCGCTCGCAACTGCATAAGTTCATATGAGCACCAAGGGCTGGATGTCCACAGAGAAGTCCTTACAGGGAATCAGACTTACTCTGCTCACCTCTTTAGCTTCAACAGTACAAAGTCTGCTTCGACTATCAAGGCACCCCAGAAATAGCCGGTCACAAGAGAGTGACAAACATACAAAAGAAGTAGAGAAAAAATGAAGAAAGTAAGGATGAGAGAAGAAAAAGCAGCAGTTCCCTGTTGTAGTTCAGGCACAGTTATGAGCATGACATTGTTGAATCAGCCCATTTACAATTCTGCTGTGTATAAGAAGGAGAAATGTCTCCCCTTTGAGAATGGCCTACAGACACTTCAGTCAGTGGCACCGCCCCGGGGGGAGTAAATGGTTTTACGGTACTTGCAACACAATAAGTTCATATAAGTGCTGAAAATTAAAGGTACATGTAACAAGAGAGTAACAAACACAAATAAAGAAGGAGGGGAGATAAAGACGACAGATGTCCATACAGAAAAGAAGAAGAAGAATCACACCCGAGCCCCCGCCAACCACCCACAGGACTGCAACAAAGAAGAAGAAAATCACTCACTGAGCAGTCCCACCAGCTTGGGCAGAAGTCCAAACTTTACAATCTTGCTGCGGATGTCCGGGTCGAAGCTGAGGTTGAGCAGCAGCCGGATGGTGATGTTGAGCAGATCCTCGTGGTCGCAGGGGATCAGCTTGGTCAGCTTCTCCACAATGTTCAGGTCCACCTGCCCACGACACCAAGCTTACATTACGATGGGTGCTGACTAAAAATAAGTACAGTACTCAGAGGTAGCGAAAAAGCGTTCCACCCACTTATCAATTTTCAGATTTATTGCGCCCCCCCCCCCCCGTTTATTATTTTTCAGATTTTTTTCGCAACCCCCGCTCCTTATTTCACACTCCCCAGCTTGCAAAGAACGACGATCATGTAAAACACTATATATCTAAAATCTAGATATTTTAATGAAACTTCTTTTTTTTTGTTGTAAATGGCAAATTACCCCCCCCCCCCCCCCCCCGCCCGGATGGTGATGTTGAGCAGATCCTCGTGGTCGCAGGGGATCAGCTTGGTCAGCTTCTCTACAATGTTCAGGTCCACCTGCCCACAACACCAAGCACACATTACGATGTGTGCCGACTAAATGGTCGCTTTTAAGCACAAGGGAGCTATTCCGAAAAATGCTGTTTTGACAAAAATCGAAGGTAAAGTTTTCCGGACCCTTGTTCAGTTTCTTTGAAAGACAAGGAGAGTTTTCTCTATAACCAAACAAATATATACACACCAATGAAACCAAACTTGTCCTATAGGTAGGGCAATGCCCACTTTCGGAGTAGGTCAATATTTCTGGAAAACCCCGGAATCTGGGTTAGCCCGCTTGTCCCCAAAAGCGACCAAATAAATACAGTACTCTGTATCTACCAATCTTGAGCTACGACAATCACCATTTCCTTCTTGTTCTCAATGAAGATGCTGAGCTTCTTGAGGAAGGAGACGACCAGGATGAGCAGCTCAAAGTTCTCGCGGCCCAGCGTGCTCACCAACATGCGCACGATTCCCTTGTTCCTCATCTTGAGCTCCACGCTCAGGTCCTCCGCCAGGTTCAGCAGAAGGTAGTAGGCCACTGGGGGATGGCGGGGTAGGGGGGGACATGGGGAGACACAGATAGTTAAAGCTCAGTTATTAACTCAGTGGAGACAAAGAGGGACACACCTACTGGAGATGCTTGGGGGGGGGGGGGGGGGGGGCACACAGATAGTTATATATGTAGTTTAGATTATTATTATTACTAATTTACCTCTCAGCAGCTGCTCCTGTTTTCTGACCAGGCCCTCGTATTTCTTCTGACTTTTCTCGTAGTCTTCTTTCAGCTTGGAGCTGCTCTTGTCTCCTTCAGCTGTCACACAGAAAAAACAGGAAAAGGAAGCACCTTTAGTGTGGTAGAGAAAAAGTAAAAGAAATCACTGTTACTTTTTTTTTTTATTAAGCACACACACACAAAATATTCATTAAAAAACAACAATCAAAAGTAAAAGTAAAAATAAGAGAACAAATTATGCAAGATCTATGGAAAGTATAGAGCTAACAGGTGTTGACAAAAATGTTGATCTGTAGAGACAAATTGGTATAAGTCACTGTGCAAAAGTCGGAGAGTTTATGTTGGATAGTTGGGGAGATATTTGACAATAAGTTGCGCCACGAATTCCTGACCACACAAAAGACCCAGAATCTTTTACTCTTTTTTGTGCAGTTTTTTAATTTGTGGTATCCATTTAGTCGACGGGGTGAAAGCAAGAAGATGAATGAAAGGGGAAAGCAGAAAATCTTACGAGTGCACAGCCGACTCCTACGTCATTCCTTTCCTCTTATTTCACTGGCTTACAGAAAGTTGCGCCTCTTGCCATCCGCACCGTGCGTGTCCCACAACATGAATGCAAACGTGGTGAACTAGTCATGTGATGCGGCTAGCATCACTCCCCAACCCCTCCCTAAGTTCATATAAGTGCTGAAAATTAAAGGTACATGTAACAAGAGAGTAACAAACACAAATAAAGAAGGAGGGGAGATAAAGACGACAGATGTCCATACAGAAAAGAAGAAGAAGAATCACACCCGAGCCCCCGCCAACCACCCACAGGACTGCAACAAAGAAGAAGAAAATCACTCACTGAGCAGTCCCACCAGCTTGGGCAGAAGTCCAAACTTTACAATCTTGCTGCGGATGTCCGGGTCGAAGCTGAGGTTGAGCAGCAGCCGGATGGTGATGTTGAGCAGATCCTCGTGGTCGCAGGGGATCAGCTTGGTCAGCTTCTCTACAATGTTCAGGTCCACCTGCCCACAACACCAAGCACACATTACGATGTGTGCCGACTAAATGGTCGCTTTTAAGCACAAGGGAGCTATTCCGAAAAATGCTGTTTTGACAAAAATCGAAGGTAAAGTTTTCCGGACCCTTGTTCAGTTTCTTTGAAAGACAAGGAGAGTTTTCTCTATAACCAAACAAATATATACACACCAATGAAACCAAACTTGTCCTATAGGTAGGGCAATGCCCACTTTCGGAGTAGGTCAATATTTCTGGAAAACCCCGGAATCTGGGTTAGCCCGCTTGTCCCCAAAAGCGACCAAATAAATACAGTACTCTGTATCTACCAATCTTGAGCTACGACAATCACCATTTCCTTCTTGTTCTCAATGAAGATGCTGAGCTTCTTGAGGAAGGAGACGACCAGGATGAGCAGCTCAAAGTTCTCGCGGCCCAGCGTGCTCACCAACATGCGCACGATTCCCTTGTTCCTCATCTTGAGCTCCACGCTCAGGTCCTCCGCCAGGTTCAGCAGAAGGTAGTAGGCCACTGGGGGATGGCGGGGGAGGGGGGGACATGGGGAGACACAGATAGTTAAAGCTCAGTTATTAACTCAGTGGAGACAAAGAGGGACACACCTACTGGAGATGCTTGGGGGGGGGGGGGGGGGGGGCACACAGATAGTTATATATGTAGTTTAGATTATTATTATTACTAATTTACCTCTCAGCAGCTGCTCCTGTTTTCTGACCAGGCCCTCGTATTTCTTCTGACTTTTCTCGTAGTCTTCTTTCAGCTTGGAGCTGCTCTTGTCTCCTTCAGCTGTCACACAGAAAAAACAGGAAAAGGAAGCACCTTTAGTGTGGTAGAGAAAAAGTAAAAGAAATCACTGTTACTTTTTTTTTTTATTAAGCACACACACACAAAATATTCATTAAAAAACAACAATCAAAAGTAAAAGTAAAAATAAGAGAACAAATTATGCAAGATCTATGGAAAGTATAGAGCTAACAGGTGTTGACAAAAATGTTGATCTGTAGAGACAAATTGGTATAAGTCACTGTGCAAAAGTCGGAGAGTTTATGTTGGATAGTTGGGGAGATATTTGACAATAAGTTGCGCCACGAATTCCTGACCACACAAAAGACCCAGAATCTTTTACTCTTTTTTGTGCAGTTTTTTAATTTGTGGTATCCATTTAGTCGACGGGGTGAAAGCAAGAAGATGAATGAAAGGGGAAAGCAGAAAATCTTACGAGTGCACAGCCGACTCCTACGTCATTCCTTTCCTCTTATTTCACTGGCTTACAGAAAGTTGCGCCTCTTGCCATCCGCACCGTGCGTGTCCCACAACATGAATGCAAACGTGGTGAACTAGTCATGTGATGCGGCTAGCATCACTCCCCAACCCCTCCCCCCCCCCCTTCCTTCCCCGTCCCCCCTTCCTCCAGCCTCTCGTGGTGAGACAAGGACCACGTTTTGGCTGTAACAATAGCAAAGAAACACCTGCGCGCTGCCAGAAAGGCTGTATAGCCGGCTCTATAGTTTAGAATGTGAAGTAGATTTGTTCGAGTTTCGAGTGTTGTTTGTTCCGAGTGTTCGGGAACTCCGTAAAGTCGATAGAAAGAAAACATTGGGACTGAAACGGGACCGAGTATTTTGTTCGAAATAACCGAGAATTCGTGATTTTCGTGTTCAAGATTCATGGACTCTACTGTATTTGCTTCCTGGGCTCAGTACATATGCACAGCTTGTCGCAGCCGAATAAATCATGTCACACGCTCACTCACCAGCCTTTTTCTTCTTGTTGAGTTCATCTAGCCACAGCTGGTGTTTCTTCAGCTCGTGCTGGATGATGGTCATGCACAGCGTGCCGATCTTGAAGTGCAGGATGACTGCGTGGAAGCTCGAGAAGGAGGAGAAGCAGAAGAAGATGTAGATGATGTTGGTGGCCAGGTCCGTGCTGCGCTTCCAGTCCTCACGTAACATGCGCACCAGCGCGCTCACAACCGTTTCTGTTAGGAGGGGAAAAAAAAAGCAGTTGTGTAAGGGACGTAACAAGACTACAGTCCTTCCCTGTATTAAGGGAGATACCTCCGGTCACTTGAAGACATGCGTTCACCAAACAGGGCCATTATTAAAAAGGTGCCATTCACCTACCTCAGGACTAAGGTAAGCTGAAGGCAAATGATAGAAAAAAACCAAACCCCCCCCCCCAAAAAAACAAACAAAATAGGGCCATTATTAAAAAGGTACAATTCAACTACCGCAGGACAAAGGAAAACTAAAAGCAAATGAAACCCCCCCCCACCGGGCCCTTACAAAAAAGATACTAAACCAGTGGGGGGATTAAATAGCAGCACAAACTGACATGACACTTTTTTCACCAAGTTTTGACCGACCGTTTTGAAAAAGCTCCTCCAGGTTGTCCGGGTTCCGAGCCAGCTGAAGGATGAGGGCGCAACCTTTGACCTTCTCGGGCAGATCCTCGTACAGCATCTCCAGGTACTCGTCCACATCGTTGATGTTTGCCACCTCGTCGATCTCGGTGCCGTCGCAGAAAGCCGGGTCCTCCGGCTTGTCGGACAGTTTGGTCTTCCCAGACGCTGAAAGTCGATGACGAGCGATTTAGTCTCACATGATACCAGTTATGACAGATACACATTTAAAAGCAGAAATTGATTCAATAACGTTTTAAGCCCTGAGTTTTTTTCCACCGTTTCCCTGAGTTTTTCTCTACAGTCACCTAAACCTAGTGCACTATGTCTCATTAAAAACCCAGAAGCTTTCCTCCAACTTCTAAATAGCGGTAACAAAGGATTAGTCATCACTAAAAAACTTGGTTCAGGAATAGTTCCAGAAAACAAGCAAAAACTAGCACTAAATAAAACGAAACATTTGTCATCGTACTGGACGCTCCCAGCATCCTATGGGGTTTAAAGAGTAAAGTATATATATTTCACAACCAAATATTCCGCGCAACAGTTGTGGGCTGTCCTCCTTTCACCTACCCTATGAGCAGACTTCAAAATAACTTCTAAACTAATATATCCACACAACAAAGAGACACTTGGAACAACAGCCAACAGTGGAAGAGACATGGTATGTGTGGTTTATAATTCGCTGTGATCACCAGACAAGCCAGAATCACGTGAAATAAGTGAACAAACTCAGTGTAGCCTACTGAGTGTAGGAGAATAAGGGAGCACGGGGGGGTATATAAACATACGGCGAAGGTTAAACCGGCCTTCCGAGCCACGACTAAAACCTAGTCTGAGAAGGGATCGACACTACTGGTGGGTCGACACAGTGGACGGAGCTCCGGAATTGTATGACCCACACTCATCGTTCCCGGCTCGAAAAAGTGAGTATTGAAACCAACGTAGATAGACTAACGAGCAGAATCTAGGATTAGATAGCACTTATCCTCTCATTACAGTATGAAACATCTGTAAGTGACTTCAGTCTCCCTTATCATAGATATCACCCGAGTTTTTCGTAAAGATACAGGAGCTTTCTTCTGTCACTGTTCAGAGAAAGACAAGAGACGTGCACAATCTGAAATAGGTGGAATGTAATACGTTGTCGAAGATGGTGCCAAACCAACTTTAAAAAACAAACCCAACACACATACATACCTTTAGCTGGGGTCGTCTCTTTCCGGTTTTGTAGATAGTACAAAAGCTGCTCCACTTCGGGTAACTTGCTTGGGTGGATGAGCTTGCATTTTTCAATAATTTCTTTGGCTAAGGTGCTCAGATCACTATTTTCATGCAGACCTTTCACACGAATTCTGAAAGCATTTTAAAGAAAAAGTTTGATTTTTAAAAAAAATCTCCTTTCCTAGAATGTTTATGGAAGTACAAGACGGTCACAACCATTTCCAAAGAGTTTAGAGATAATTTTTTTATGGCTTGTTATCATGCTCAAGTAGCTTATCATCACCCTTGTGATCAGACCAGCAAACTCCTATGGAGTAAATTTTACTGGAGAAGCAACAAACTTACTCGGTTTTACCACACAGCGAGATAGTTCAGCTTTATTTCTGATGTTGTAGGAGCATCTAGCTAAAAATCCGACCTATCTTTGACTGAAGATTTGGATAGTCTTCTATCGATTACGAAATTTTTTTTGTTTATGTTATCGTGGGGAGAAAATAAGAATTCCATTCAGAGAGGTAATATGCAGCACAAACTCTATAAATCTATAAAAATGTCTCAAATGAGGATATATGTGTGTGTGTGTGTGTGTGTGTGTGTATGTGTGTGTGAGCATGTATGTGTGCATGTGTGTGAGCGTGTGTATGTGTGTGTGAGTGTGTATGAGAGTATATATATATGCAGGTGTATACAGGTGTATGAGTATGTGTGATATGTGTGAGTGTGTGTGTGTATGTGTGAGTGTGTGTGTGAGAGTGTGTGTGTGAGTGTCTGTGTCTGTCTGTCTATCTGTCCACATAGTATGTACACATTAAGTACAAAAATAATCTACATAATCAATTTCATAATGATTCTCATTCTCACATCTTCTGGCACTCCTTTCTTTCTCCCAGCATGGGATCTCCCATTTCCCCGAGAATAGTTGCTTCCAGTTCATAGTTCACAACAAGAGCTTTCTCTGTGGGATGAACATCAATGCTACCTCCCTTCACCTTTCTGGAAACAAACCAAAAAACAACAACATCAAAACATATTACTGGACTGGTGGAAAATCATTCACAAAACTCATTAGTCTTCACAGCAATCAGTGACAAAATAATAATAATAATAATAATAATAATAATAATAATAATAGCAATAATAATTATAATGACAATGTTGACAGCTGCAAACACACATACATATATATTTGGGACACCTGAATAGAAATAAAGGTCTTGAACGTCAAGAGAGCTCTCACATGCAAAATTGAAGGCAAACGAGAAAGGGGTAGGCCGAGAGCAACCTACTTAGGGAACGTAAACAGGGGTAAATTTTTTACTTGCACCCACACACAGATGTATTGTGATTAGAGAGCTAAACTGCCATAACTTTTGCTGTAGTACAGAACACATGTATGGCCACTCACTAAAACCCTTTCAAATCAATTCTTTTCGAGTAAATATCAATCCTAATAGCCAAAACAGCGAATCATTGGGAAATGCAGGGGGGCATGCCCCCCTGAAACACCCCAGATTCTTTTTAGGTCACGCCCCCCTGAAACCCCCCATGTTGTTAAAAATCAAGTCAAATATTCAGTATTTTCAAACATCAATAATTCAATAAAACTATCATTTTGCAGCAAAAATGAAAGCCATTTCGTGTTCAGCATGCAAATTACTACTAGAAAAAAAGTGTGTATAAAACGTGTACATGAGACGGGTGCATAGTAAAAAAAAACCGGACTATTTCTCTGAATGCTCGGGATAATAAATTTGATCTCTATTCCTCCAAACGGTTTCCGGTGTCGAGATTTTTTGGTTATTTTTTTTTAGAGATTTAGGCGTTATCTTTCATTCTGCCATTCTGCAAGGACTGGGAAGAGGCATTTTTTTGCATTGAATTCAATTTCTTCAAGAGCTAGATCTAGAGATTTTTAAATGTCTGAATATTCAGATAAAATTCAGTTGTGGTTGGGGCAACGTTCCGGACTATACTTCATTTGAAAATGCCTTCAAAAGGTACTGCGAGAAAACAGGACTGCCCACCCTTAAAACTTGGCAGCAACCTATTTGCATATAATCACCCCTAAAGCAAACAGTAAAATCCTTCATGCAAGCAACAACAAAAATCCCTCCATCCCCCGCGCCTTGTTTACACCTTACACACACACACACAAACTGTTTGGAGAAATAGAGTTCAAGTTTATAATCCTGAGCGTTCGGAGAAATAGAGCCGGCCAAAAAAAAACCCGAATGGGTAACGGGGAAAGATCAGGGAAATGGGGAAAGATCAGGGAAACGTAGCTTTTTTAAGAGCATCTGAATAAAGGAATGATGAATGGAGAACTACGATTGCCTATTGATGTCTGTCGCAGATCTGGCACTGGATGTGATGAGATGAGATATAAATTATATCTGTTCTAGATGATCTAATACTTAGACTTAGAATTAAAAGTAATTAAATTAGAATTTAGATCTAGATCTATCTGATATCATCATCAATACTTACTTACTTCTAGATCTAGATCTATGTAACTAGGTCACCTCTATTCTCACCCCGGGTGAGAATAGCGCAGGCCAGTCTTTTGGCTATTCTCACCCTGTGGGCGTTCACCGCCTAGATCTAGGCCAACCAGTGTTGCGTTCACCCTGAACCACAGAATTATACACTGTGATAACAGAATTGTAGAATTCTGAGCCATGAACAAATGTTCCATTACTACTGTTAGCCTAAAAGTGTGCAATTTTGTCTGTGGCGCAGTGGAGAGAGAGAGAGAAAGAGAGAGAGGGAGGAGTAGCGCGAGAACTTCCAGGCAAAACAAAATGGCGACCCGCGAAGTTCGGCCCGATTCGAAAAGTTAAATAGCCGTAGCATCTTTCTTGTAGACGACCAAATTAATTTATTTTTGTGTTTTAACATCATTTTTAAACTTTGTTTTGGTCAATTTGATCGTCCACAATGATAGACAGTGTTCTGAAAGAGACAGAGAGAGAGAAGAGGGGAGGAGTAGATCTTGCGAGAACTTCTGGGCAAAACAAAATGGCGACCCGCGTAGTTCGGTTCGATTAGAAAAGTGAAATAGCCATAGCAACTTTGTAGACGATCAAATTAGCTTACTTTTGGGATAGGCCACCTCTATTCTCACCCGGAGTGAGAATAGTGCAGGCGAGTCTTGTGGCTACTCTCACCCGGTGCGCGTTCACCAAATTTTGCATTCACCCTAAACCACAGAATTCTACACTGTGATAACAGAAAAATTGTAGAATTCTGTGCCTTCAACAAACGTTCCATTACAACTGTAGCCTACTAAAAGCGTACAATTTTGTCTGTGGGCAGTGGAGAGAGAGAGAAAAAGAGAGAGAGGAGTAGCGCGAGAATTTCCGGGCATAACAAAATGGCGACCCGCGTAGTTCGGCTCGATTCGAAAAGTTAAATAGCCGTAGCATCTTTGTAGACAACCAAATTAATTTACGTTTGTGTTTTAACATCATTTTTTAACTTTGTTTTGGTCAATTGATCGTCCACACCGACAGACAGTATTCAGAAAGTGACAGAGAGAGAGAGAGAAGAGGGGAGGAGTTGATCTTGCGAGAACTTCCGGGCGGGTGAGAATAGCCACTTTCTTTGGGATATAACGCAATTTTTTTCTTTGCTTTTATCAATTTGATCATCCACACCGATAGACAGTATTCCGAAATTAGGAAAAACAGGTCTTGTTTCACACCGGGTGAGAATAGCCAACGGTGGCAAGTCTCACCCGGGGTGAGAGGTCGATCGTATTTTTATTCTTACCCCGGGTGAGGATAGCCACTTCCATCATGTAACTAATAATAATTATGAATGTAGTGCCAACTAAATCAGCAAATTCAATTAGTATTATAATACAATACAAAGCCCTAGTTGTACTGGTAGAAACAGAACTGCACACACACGTATCATTAGTAGATCTAAACAAGAATCTAGAATCTAATCTACTCTACAATAGACTACACAACCAGATTCTAGATCTAATCTAGATCTACAGCTTCAGTGGGCTTCACTACAAAAGTACAAGACGAGACACTTTGCTGGTAGGCGTCCCTGGTAACCCGGGATGAATGTTAAACCATTAGCTCTGTAAAGATTGGTTACCGTTTCAAATAACGAGCATCTTCAGCTTGCATCATCATCTCGAAAAAACTGTGTAAATGAATCCTTCTCTGCTAAAATGTAGAAATTTAATTCTTTCACGTCCTTTGAAGAGTACGAGGACTATCACTGCAGTCGGCCATGTCAAAATATTTGGAAATCTCTAACCAAATAAATTTTCAAATCTTTGAGTAATTCCCGCTGTTTCATGAAAACACTTTTCAGACTAATGTAATACTTTTACAAGGTTTAAAATTTTATTTTCTATGATGCATACATGCTATCCAATTGATGCTGATTACGAGAACAAATTCTTTATGGTATTTTTAAGTTTTGAGAGTATACTAGCAGCAAGAGCATTAATGAGAGTGGCGCGACCGACGAGAGTTATAGTTACTGCTTGTTTGTTTGCAATGATGGCGGCGCCCAGCGAAAACGAAAGTGGAAACGATCTCCAAGACCGTGTTGAAAAATTTTATGAGGATGCTAAAGGTTACTGGGCGAGCGTGACACCAACTGTTGATGGAATGCTTGGAGGATTTGCCAAGATATCCCCAACAGACATCAATGGCTCAAAATCATTTCTTCGACAATTTTTGAAGGTAAAACAAGAAGCTGTCTTGATTTTTTTTACTTACTTTGACTGTCAGAGAGTGAGTGACTTCGAATTATATCTATATTTTGACTTTCATTCAGTAGTAGTCTAGATTTCTAGATCTAGACTCAAGATCTAGATCTAGATCTAGTTAAGGCTTCTAGTAGGGTAGGCTCAGTAGGCGTAGGGTAGGCCAAATTAGCCTTTTAGGAGTGATTGATGATGAATCTGATTACGAAGTGTATACAGACCCGGTAACCGGGAACAAAGTCACGAAGAAGTATACACAGACCTGGTAGGGGAACTCTTTTGTGAATTCGGAAAGTTTCAGAGCCCAGACCCAGTAGTGTGTTTGTGTGTGTGTGTGTGTGTGTGAGAGAGAGAGAGAGAAGTGCTAGCAAAATGTATGACATGCCCCCAGTTGGCAAGAGGGAACGAGAGAAAGATAGAGTGGAAAATAGGTGGGGAGAGAGAAAGACAGAGACAAACAAAGAAAAAGAGAAGGCGAGCGATACACAGAGGAGAGAGAGAGGGGCAGAGAAATAGAGAGGGTGATTGCTCGATTGAAATTATGACATTTTGTACTTTTCTTCAAATTGTGATTCCTCCAACTCCAAAACGATGGTTCATCGAAAAGACATCCACAATCTTCATTTAGATCTATATCTAGATCTAGGCTAGCCTCGAAACTAGATCAATGATTTATGTCTGTCTGTCTAGATCTAGACCTAGGCCATAGATCTAGAAGAACCTAGGTTTACCCTGAGCCAAGAGCTTTCCGAAATCACAAAAGAGTTCCCCTACCTGGTCTGTGTGTATACTTTGTGGCTTTGTTCCCAGTTACAGGGTTTGTATACACTCCCATCTGATTAACATTTATATTTATAGGTGAGAGGTCTTTATGATTTTTAACCACTATGACTATGCACTATGTTCCTGATCATGGCATTCATACCGTAGTCTCCACCTAATAAACAATAAACACACACCATAAAAAAGCACGTTCCGCTCAAACGCACACTTTCGTCATGACGTTTTTTTGTAACCAGATCTAGATTCTAGATCTATATATCATAATTTAGACGTACAAACGCATGGTCACTCCCTCTTACGCCCGCTCCGATCGTAAACTAAACTCAACAAAAAGTTATTGAAAAGCTACTGTACCAAATTTTAGAACATATGTACAGTATAACATGGAAAGGTCGAACTCAGAAGACTCAAAATCACTCATCCGTTGAACTGTGTCTGCAGTCCCGTTTTCTTTTCTTTTTTATCTTTGTAAGACATCCCTTGAACTACAGATCCCTTGAACTACTGAGGCCGGTCCTGACGAATCTGAGCTATCCGTATTATACTGTATATATATAAATGTTTATTTGAGTAAAGAGAAGTGACAGTAATGACAGCGGGTGGTTGGCAGGTGCTCTGTTGTGGTTTGCTCCTTCTTTCCTAAATCAAACATTTATCGTCCTTATCTCTCCTCCTTATTTTGTTGCAAGTGCCGTAAACCCCTCTGTTAAAACTAAAACACACTGACACAACAAATTTCAGTCTTAATGGTCAGGTTATTTAGTGCTGGAAAAAAGGAAGACATACAGACAGATACAATACAACAGAGGCAGAGTAAAGAAATAGGACCTACCAGTAGCGCCCTCCACTCCAACCAACAGCTACGACACATTTGAAAAGGTACTTTAGAAGCATTAGTTATGGAGGGGTGTGCACGGGGAGAGGGTAAAAGTCAATGATATAACTTTGCGATTTTGATTGAATATTGGTGAAATGGAAGTTTAAGCTCCATAAAACACAAGTGGTTATAAAAAGGTAAAGAGAAACTTTTGTTTGTTTGTATTTCAGATCTCAGGTGGATCGCTGATGCCAAATCGTGCTCTTGACTGCGGAGCCGGTATTGGGCGAATTACAAAACGTCTTCTGCTGCCAATTTTCGACACCGTCGACATGGTAGAACAGGATCAGCATTTCTGTGACAATGCTCGGGAGTTCATCGGCTCTGATTCGAGTCGAGTAGAGAACATATTCTGCAGTGGTCTCCAGGACTTTACCCCTGCTGAGCAGGGGTATGATTTGATCTGGTGTCAGTGGGTGTTAGGCCATCTCGAAGACGATCATTTGGTGAAGTTTTTCCAACGCTGCCAGAAAGGTTTGAGGGAAGGAGGTGTCTTGATAGTGAAGGAGAACACGTTGGAAAGTGACAAAAGAGCGTTTGACGACAGTGACAGTAGTTACACCAGACCGAAGTGGGACCTGGAAATGTGCATGATAAATGCTGGACTCAAAGTTCTTTCCGTCCAGAAGCAGAAAGGCTTCCCAAAAGACATTTATCCTGTGTATATGTTTGCATTGCAGTGAGTCAAAAGAAAGTACTTTTGGCTTTTTTCTTTTTCTTTTATAGTAAGTGTGTGAGTGGTCAGTATCGTAGTTGGGTTTGTTTATCTAATTTTTAAAAAGAAGTGTTGACATTGCACCTGCTAAAGTTTTGGGTTTTTTCTCTTTCTTCTTTTATAGCATATATAATGCGTGTTCGTTTATCTTTTCTTTTGGTTTATATAGAGATCTAGTTGAGAGTGTGTACTGCTGCGTTTAATTCCCACAAGTCCTGACAAGTGAACTTTGGCTGCCATATGGAGGACAAACAGCCCAGACTTCTATACAGGGATACAAGAAATAGAGGCTTTATTATACTTTATTGTGTCTGGAGTTCAGGACTTTGAAAAAGTAGAAATGCATTTTAACTAAAAACTTTTTTTTATCTGACTAGATTCAGCTTAGTTTTATGATGCAGCTACTTATATAAGCAAAGCCTATGGTTTGACTAAAAACACTAAAATGCTATGATGAATAAACTGATTTTACACAACCTTTATTTTTCATTCCGTTACTTTCCTACTCATTTCGAATCTATCACTTACAGTGGAGTTGAAAAGTTAAACTGAGAATGAGATCTGTGGTACCGCAGCAGACTTGCCAACTTTTTCAAATCTAGTGTAGGGGCACTCAACATTATGATTCCTAATTGTGTAACTACGAACAAATTGCATTTAAATAGGACTGGTTTTAGTGAAGTATTAATAGTATTATGTGATAATACTCTCAACTTCCTGATTGTGAAATCCAGGAAATTTGGAGCTGTTGGCAAGTCTGCTGCCTGACTTTCTACTTTCTTTAGTTCAGCTGAGTTTTCAGTTTAGAGATGTTGCTTACACTTACAAAGAGATGATAAAGAAAGAAAAAATCAAGGGTTTTATTTTCTTTTGCACTGTTTTCAGATTAAATGTTCCCATTTTGAGTGGTCTCCAACTGCAAGAAAACTGTACCATTCATTGTCCTTTTCTATGATCTAGACGCCTTAGCCGTTTCATATTTTTTTTAAAATAGAGAGGTTTATTATTTGTACAATCATCTCTTCCCAGTCATCTATTCTATGCTAAGATCACGTACTGGAAATCAGTAAAATCTCTATGCTATATAAACGAAAACGTGACACCTAGTCACGACCTCAGTGCTTTCTTGTCGTATCTCCATTTTTTCAAACTGTGTAAACAGTTCATAACAAAGAGTGGACCTATTAAGAAGAAGTCACATTTTCAATGTAAAAAAATGGAGATAGAACAAGAAAGCACTAAGGTCGCGTAGTGTATACTTCATTTATTGCAGTATTATGTGATATTGTGGTTCTTTAGAGTGCGCCTTGCGGCCCAATACCTCCGATTACAGCACTCCAGCTCCAGGTCCTAGGACCTACCCTGGGAGCACAGGGAGGAATTGTTACCAGATCCCACCCGTAGCCGGGACTTAATCAATAATGCGGTCCTTTTCCGCTTTGTGCTCCTGTCAGAGGACTCCTAGGGCATTTAATGACGTGGTAGTGCCACCTACCACCTCACCCCATCCTGGTAAGAGCATCGCCAGTTGGTCCGGGGCTGCTTATTCAACATTCACAGCTAACCTCCATTACAGTGGCCGTTCCCTATCCGCCACCTGGGACCCGCCGGGTAGGGGATGGTCGCCCCAGCCCGGTAGTGCGTACTTATTTTCACCAGCATCTGTGGTGTAGTGGAAAGTCACTTCACTTAGTTTTTGTGTGGTAGAAGTTTTGTATGTGGGTTGTTGGCGGGTGCTCTGGTGTGGTTTGCTTCTTCTTTCCTAGCAAACATTTATCGTCCTTATCTCTCCCCTTCTTCTTTTTTATGTTCCTTACTCTCTTGTAAGATCTCTAATCTTCTGGCGCTCATATGACCTTATGCAGTTGCGAGCGCCGTAAAACCTCTACTAAAGCTAAAAAGAAGTTTTCTGGCATCACAACTGCTTGAGGCACTTCGCTGTCACATGCAGGAGACCAGATTTTGATTCCGGAGTGAGGAGAATTTTTATCCAGTATCTCGGCCTTTCTGTTCGGATGTTGTATCCCTCTCAGTGCAGATTGGTCCCGCCACCAGGCACGTTCAAGAAACCCTCCTCCTAAGTGATCTAAATTGTGTTCGTGGGGGCATAAAAACAAAGAATTTCAAAAGATGAATAACACTTTTCAGTTTCATCATACATCTGCACGAGTTAAATGTCCATTTAGTAAAGGACCGAGCCAAATGGGAAATTCATGTAAAGTGCCTTTCCCAAAGGCAAAAGGTCCTACTGAGGAGCTGAGGCTCGAACCACCAAACCTGTGATCTCATGATTAAAGATCTGGTGGCCTAACCACTTGGCTAGTGACACCTGTGATTGTCTTGGACAGCATATCAATTTAATTAATAAACTTAATTTTATAGAAAAAATGCCTGGTG
>NW_004797711.1:108036-115007 GCF_000002075.1 Aplysia californica | reverse complement strand
TGTTCATCTTCACCTAAAAATTTGATGGCCATTTCCGTGTATATCGGTCTTAGCCTTCTGTGTGCTTACAGTGTTTCAACCAATTTTGTTTATCCTTGTTGCCTCAGTAATATTCCCGGTAAACATCAAATTTATCCTCTCGAGGACGGAACAAAGCAAAGTCGAGCTCTTCAAAAATGTGCTTCGTCAGCGGAGGGGCGCTGCTCCATTTCTGTTTAGTTTTAATTTAATATAAGTCAATAAGAGTATTGTGGCACTTGCAACACTATAAGGTCATAAGTACCGGAGATTACTTGTATTACAAGAGAGTAAAAAATGTAGAAAAGAAGGAGGAGAGATCAGGACGATAGTTGTTTGACAGGAAAGAAGAAGCAAACCACACCGGAGCACCTATACCGTATAGGTGCTCCGGTGTGGTTTGCTTCTTCTTTCCTGTCAAACAACTATCGTCCTGATCTCTCCTCCTTCTTTTCTACATTTTTTACTCTCTTGTAATACAAGTAATCTCCGGTACTTATGACCTTATAGTGTTGCAAGTGCCACAATACTCTTATTGACTTATATTAAATTAAAACTAAACAGAAATGGAGCAGCGCCCCTCCGCTGACGAAGCACATTTTTGAAGAGCTCGACTTTGCTTTGTTCCGTCCTCGAGAGGATAAATTTGATGTTTACCGGGAATATTACTGAGGCAACAAGGATAAACAAAATTGGTTGAAACACTGTAAGCACACAGAAGGCTAAGACCGATATACACGGAAATGGCCATCAAATTTTTAGGTGAAGATGAACAAAAAAAAACATCTGATGTGTTGAAAGGATTTGCAAGATGTCCTTTTGGCATTAATAAATCAAGACGTCTTCTCTATAATATTACAAGATTACATGATTTAAAAGCGGCGGCGAATGATTTTGCGCTCTCCAACCTTTCTACTTTCTACGAACGATGTGATGGTCTTCGTCTGGCAGCTGGCGCAGGGAGAAGGTGCCTGGCGACGAGAGTGAAATTTTTTTTCCAACTTTTTAAAAGGAAATCGTGGCTATCAAAAGTAGGCCTACATGTCGTACTTCTAATAACAGTGATGATTGCACTTGCACATACCAAAACAGGCATTCAACTTTAGCAAAGCGGCTTCTTCATTTTTCTGCAAGGAATGGTGTCGAAATTGAGCGAAAGTTACTAGAAAATGAGCATCCTACATTTATGGAAGTTGGTTTCAAAGCCCAGTAGTTCCGAGAGGAGGTTGAAAAACTCCTCTATCTATCTATGTGCCAGCCCAGTAGGCTACGTCGATATAACACAGACATCAACTAAGCAAAATGCCCTTTCCATACCACATGAAATCTCTCCAGCACTAAATAACTTTCAGGATTACACTCAAACTTCCAAGCTTTCTTTGTTTTGTTTTAGTACATGTAGCGGTTTTACGGCGCTCGCAACTGCATAAAGTCATATGAGCGCCAGAAGATTGGAGGTGTTACAAGAGAGTAACAAACATAAAAAAGAAGGAGGAGAGATAAAGACGATAGATGTTTGATAGGAAAGAAGGAGCAAACCACACTAGAGCATTCGTCAACCACCCACACTTCCAAG
Source organism: Aplysia californica (assembly GCF_000002075.1). Taxonomy (NCBI): domain Eukaryota; kingdom Metazoa; phylum Mollusca; class Gastropoda; order Aplysiida; family Aplysiidae; genus Aplysia; species Aplysia californica. The sequence goes on along the minus strand of NW_004797711.1, from coordinate 113,413 downwards.
CTTGAATCCATCCACCTTAGCAGTAGCAGTCTGGAAAGTCGGGGACCCTTGGTGTATCCTCATGCAAGTCACGGAGGTGAGCCCCCACTTACACTTACAGTACAGTTACAGGCGGTCGAAACAAACCAAACTGGGAGCTGATGGAGCCGACACTTCTCGACAGTTACGTTGTTCTAGGAATTTTGATAAAAGGAGATTAATACCATCCCCAAGAAACGCTTTAAGAGGTGTAACCAACCATTTTATGATGCTCTGATTGTGCCATTATATTGCAAACTACAACAGTTGTCTAAAAGGCCAGTAGGAGTTTGCAGATAGTTTTTCTCAAGTTTCCTTTGCCTGCTGAGATCATGATTAAGATTAGTAAAAAAGCAGAGAGCTTTTTGTATTGAACATTTCCTCACCACCAACTCATTTTGTAAGTTTCGCATAAAGTACGGAAATAATGGCATGGTGCCCTTAAGGCCTTCTTTGATGTCAAGGGTGGAAATGGTCCATCATTTAGGACCAGTAGAGAATCAGAACTAAAAATTCTCGGACAAAATGACCACTTCAGGTCAAACACACAACGTTTGCACCCTTTTAAACGTCACCAGGGTGCAGAATTCAGTAGATGAGCCCCATGAGATGTCTGTCCATAGATAATCATGATAATGTCTGCAGCAATGACTTTCCTACATCTCACCGGTCCACATTCTCAAGGCATAGCTCCATCGACGACTACCATTTTCCCGTTCGAGAAGCTATCAGAGGATAGTGCAATGAGTTCATGATTCCTCATTCGTCTTGAAAAGTGTGAACATTTCCTGTACGACATTTGGTTCCTTGGCAAAGCCCATAGTCACCTTTCTGGTTATATCAACTCCGCAAATGCCGTCTATTTAAGCACCCTCCCTATTGTCTCTAGAAACAGCTCCATACTGTAAGATGTATAGAGTGTGTGGCTTTGAGTACTCATGGTTGGGAGGATCCTTGTGTTTGGCGACCACTGAACATTACGAATGTAATTATTATGTAACATTTATATATATATATATTATACACACACATATATATATATTATACACACACATATATATATATATATATATATTTTACACACACACACATATACAATTGAACAGTACCAACAAAGTAAAACCACTCTACAAAGAAAAAAAATGACACGGACAACCAACATCACTGCTGAGTCTTTTTTATTTCTGTACCGCATGACAGGCCGGCCGACAGTATTGCCAGCACTGTGTAAAGAGCCATGAGTTTACATAGCACCAGCTGCAGATCAATGGCGGAGAAGTAACGGACGACTGGGGACGTTGTCATGTAAACTCACAAAAGTCGGGATTGAGAGAAAAACAACATTGTCATTTCGAAGGTCTTCACACTTGAAATAATCCTGATTAAATATAATTTCTAAATAGATAAAAGCATCAGATACAGTTCATACCATCACTATCATCATGTGAAAACTGACTGACCTAACAGTAACAGTGTTTGACCCTGTATTATTACACAGAAAGCAAACAAAAAAAATTGATTTAAAAAAATACAAAAAGAGTGACTATTTTTCTAGGGAGAGCAACGGTACTCTAACCATCTTCATGCTGTAACTCGGTCCCAGCTGATTCACCTTCAACTTCTGGAAGATAATAGTAATAGATATAATGTACTTTTGTTTTATCCTTCACTTACGTAACATGAGGACAGAGAGAAATGAACTTGGTCTTGATCGACTCATGTTGGAACAAACATCCCGTGGCAGCAACTCAGAACGTAACTCAAGCCTGTGGCAAAAACAGATTTTTGAATTTTTACACATTCCAAGGCACTGGGAAGGGAGGCATGCCCTATTTGTTTTAGTTTTTAGTAAAGTTTTACAGCGCTCGCAATGGCATAAGGTCATATGAGCACCAAGGGGTGGATGTCAACAGAGAAATCCAAACGGGGAATTGGGAGGGGGTGGGGGTGTGTGTGTGTGTGTGCATACCCTGTGAAAACCCTGAGTCGTGCAATTATCAAAAACATAGACAGTGGTAAACTTCCCTGCTATGGTATAGTACACGTTATAATGGATATTGTGATGAAAAACCAATACCTTCTTCCTCCTGTAAAATTTGCAAAACCGAGTTACGATTGCTGTGCCGCTGCCTGCCGACATGTACTCAACACAACCAAACACCATCGTTTAGTTTGACAATGACCAAGGATAAAGAAAAAACCCCCAAGGAACTGATAGTAGGATTAAGATTGATGTTGAAATAAAATGACTGGCCTTAAAGATTTAGCTCAACTTTTGAAAGGGTCTATCAAATTCATGGTCCATCATTCATTTTCGTGATTGAAGAGAAGGCAGTGAAGAGTTATTCTACCCAAAAAAAAATACAACACAACTTTTGCGTGTAATGGTGTGGTGACTGGAAAACAATTTCAGCTGCAGTGTTTTTTTCTCTTTTCTTTGTTTCTCTTCTTCCACACATCTTTGCTCTCATTCACTGTGACCACCTTCACACGGCTCAAGACACTCTTCTTCCACCCTCCGCCATATACACAACAAGCATATCGCAGACACACAATGCTTGAAATTGTAATAAGTTGGAAGAACGCATTAAAAAAGGGAAAGGGAAAAAAAATGGTGGTAGTCCACTTTCTGCGCATAATAAAACAATGCGAGTTAATGTCCTTCCATCTGCTTGTTGTTGTAGTAAGGTTTTATGGCGCTCACAACTGCATAAGGTCATATGAGCGCCAAGGGGTGGGTGTCAACAGAGAAGTCCAAATGGGGAATCAGGCTTACTCTGCTCACCTCTCTAGCTTCAACAGCACAAAGTCTGCTTTGACTATCAAGGCACCCCGGAAATAGCAGGTCACAAGAGTGACAAACATACAAAAGAAGTAGAGGAAAATGACGATAGCAAGGATGAGGAAAGAAAAAGCAGCAGTTCCCCCTATATTGTTTCGGCACAGTATGAGCATGACATTGACAAGTCCTTCCATCTGTAACCTTTCCTCAACTGGCAATCATAAGTGAATAGTTTCCACAAACAAGCTCTCAGTCCTCACAAGACAAAATTAGCAAAAAAACCCCCCAAAAACAAAACAAAACTACAGACACAACCACAATTATTGTGATCTTGGCCCATACCATACAAAACTACCCCACTCCCTCAAAACACAAACACATCACAAGCACATTTATAGGCACTCACTTTTCACTCGCTCCATAAAACAGATATATGAATACATGGAAATACGAAGCAATAACTCCTTATCCAAGATGAATTCACTGGGGCGCTGGTGGGCACAGCCAGCACTCACTGACCATGACCTTTCCCAGGAATCCTCCCTCAAAGACCAAAGGCCTCCCTTCCATCAAAACATCTCAAGCTCTCTTTGCTGAGTGAAAGACCCCGCCATAAGCCATATAGAAAAATGACGTATGACACGAGTCTTACACTGAGCAGTCACAATTTGGACCACGACATCGACAGACACCACACAACACTGTAGATTTCTTCAGGCTGATCGTGATTCACCAAGTGACACCCGACACGTTTGTGGGCCCTCAGTCCCTCTACCAGCAACATAACCCTGCTCATGTCCCCGTGTAAGGGTAGAGCACCATAACAGTCGTTTGAAAGAGAAAGACAGACAGAAGATATTACAACAGGATAGAAATAAGAAAGAGCTGAAGTCGGAAAAAAAAGGGAAACAGTTTGGGACAGGAAGAGGGAAGAAGCAGCGGCCAATGGAAAGTCACAGAATATCCATCACCCTTTTTAATCACATTAACGTGATTTCAAAATCAGAGTAAGACAAATACTGATAGATATTACAAGACCTTCCACGCGTGGGCCCCGCATTAAAAAAAACGTGCCAAAAGACGGAATCTGTTCTCTCATCTCATAATGATATCAATATTCACACTGTTACATACATAACTGTGTGAGGAAATGAACATATTTCAATCAAATTATTCCTCATAATTTGCGAATCAGGGCATACTGTTATAGGTCAAATCTTGTTCAGCACTTTAGAGACCAGACCCATGCCCTTTTCAATTGATAATGAACACACGGTAACCGGTCACCTCAATGTTTAAAGTGGTTAAGGATGACGAACCCTCCTTCCCCCACTGCACCGGCAGTAGCTGGTGATAACAAGTGAACATGACACAGTGGTTGTGATAGCAAGAGAATGAGTTCGATGAAGGCCGCTTGTAGATAGAAAACTTGTTTACAATAAATGCATAAAAGGTGCCCATTCTGACCACAACCTCGTTGTATAAGTTACGAGTGTGGCCGAATGGTAACCATGTAGAAAAAAAACTATCAAAATTCTACATCACAAATTTGGGAAGAAAAGTCTCCTGCTCTGGAAAATAAGCTGAAGCAAAAAAAAACTGCTTTGAAATCAAAACGAGATCAACTTCTGCTGTAAGGGGGCAGAAGTGACGGGCAGTTTGCTTACCAAATAAATTGTCAAAAATGATAGTGACTGAGTTTTTATCCGTGGGCATGGGGTATATATATATATATATATTATGTAGTGTAAAAAATAAAAAATCTCAGTCTGCAATAGCTTAAAATAAAGGCTGTCATTTTGCAACCTTCAGATAAACGTTAACAATAGCTTATTTTAAAAAACTGCTCAGTAAGCAGATGAAATGTTCTCTGCAGCTTCCTTTCCAGGTCTTGAAATGTCAAACGTGACGCCAGCCTGAAGTATCAATGTTTAAAAAAATCCTCAGTACTGTATGTCTATTTCTGTTGGAGGTGTCCTGATAGAAAAAAATAAGCCCTTTCAAGTTCGTAAAGAACATGAAGCAGATAGGTATCTACCCTGTCAACCCTGAAGCCCCATATCTGATATATTACATCAGAAAACACAAGCTGTTACTGCTTAATACGAACAGAGATTTTGCCAACTTTTAGAGAACTTAATGCAAGCTTCAGGTTTGAGAATCCTTGAAAATCTATGCTAAAGGCTGAGGTGTTTTATAAAGGACAAATTTCTAAAAAAGGAATGTGAGTTTGGCTCTTTAAGAAAGAGCTGCAATTGGAACTTATCTCACATATTTCTGAAACAAGAGTACGGTATTTCCAAAACAAAACAATCCAGGGTTTTTCATGACTATGAGATACACCATGGCTTTGACACTCATCTGAAAACTGTGCAATCTTCCAACATCTCAGTGTTCTCAGATAGATCAGAGGCTCCTGCAGACAGGAAAACAAAGCAAGTTTTTAACCCTCTAGTGCCCACTGGTTCATATATTGAGATATTTGTTGATACTTTTGTTTTATGTTGCATTTTTTATCTTCTGTTTGTTGTTGTTGTTGTTGTTGTTGGGTTGTTTTTTTTTTTTTTTTTTTTTTTT
>NW_004797711.1:98305-107936 GCF_000002075.1 Aplysia californica | reverse complement strand
TTTATTTATTTATTCATTTATTTATTCCTTTATTTATTTATTCATTTATTTATCTATTTATTTATTTATTTATTTATTTATTCATTCATTTATTTCTTTTTCACCATCGCATGATTTTAATTTGTGAATTTCCCGTTTCTGCATTCATCACTTTGCTTGTTTCATCTCTTTCTGTTTCAAATATGCATTATATTCGTCTACTTGTTTATTTGTTTTCAAAGTTCATTTGGTTTTTTTCCTCCTTCTCTCTATCACCCCCTCTCCCTATTTCTCTCCCTCTCCCTTTCTGTCTGTCTCATTGTTCTGGTTTTGGGGGGGGGGGGGGAAGGGGTTCAAAATGCACATGTATAGTTAAGTGAATGAATTAACCTCAGTGGTTTTAATCTGCATTGGGTCCTCATCACATCAATAGAAAGCCCAATTTTTATGCCAATATTCTTGTTGTGGGCACTAGAAGGTTAAAAAGTTTTTAAAATCCTACGCTAAACTTCTTCGGACATGCTCGGAACTACAATTTTGCTCGACACTAAACTTCTTCGGACATGCTCCAAATTACAATTTTGCTCGACACTAAACTTCTGCAATCTTGTTTGAAATCACAATTTGCTCGACACTATACTTCTGGAGACGTGCAGGGAATCACAATTTGCTCGACACTATACTTCTGCAGATGTTCTGGAAATCACAATTTGCTCTCCCTCTTCGGGCTGCGGCTCTGGCTCTTCCACACGGGCGGGATGACGCAGACCGGCTTGCCGCGGCGCGGGTGCCACACCAGCATCTGGGCGGAGTTGGCGCAGGGCGGGGTGAGGGCGCAGCGCGGGATGGGCACATTGTAGTCCAGGATGATGGGCTGGCGGGGCACCGGGTTGCTGATGAGCGTGGCTCGCTCCCCCAGGGGGCGCCGCGGGTCGATGGCGATCTCGAGCTGCATGCACCAGGATATGGTCTGCATGACAAAGCTCTTCATGGTGACCATGTTCCAGGCCACCAGCCACACGTAGAAGCTCTGGTCTCTGCAGGGAAACAGAAGGAAAACATAAAGATATATATATATATATATATATGGATCTACCACTGCTTCTTATAAAGGGAGAGGTTTAGTTTAGTTTTAGTAACGTTTTACGGCGCTTGCATGTGCAAAAAGTCATATGAGCGCCAAGGGATGGATGTCAACAGAGAAGTCCAAACCGGGAATCAGGCTTACTCTACTCACCTCTCTAGCCTCAACAGCACAAAGTCTGCTTTAACCATCAAGGCACCCCGGAAATAGCAGTTGACAAGAGAGTGACACACAAAAGAAGTGGAGGATAAATGATGATAGTAAGGATGAGAAAAGAAAAAGCAGCAGTTCCCCCTATGTTATTCGGGAACAGTATGAGCATGACATTGGTAAATCAGCCCATTTACAATTCTACTGTACTTAAGAACATGTTAATATCCCCCCTTTGGGAATGGCCTAAAGACACTTCAGTCAGTAGAGGAAGTGGGGGGTAAATGTAAGCAACCTGTGAAATTGAAATCCAGTCAAAATTTAATATTTCCAAGACCGCTACCCACTGTTGGGGAGAAAAGTGGTTGTCTCAGATATATAAGAGAATGTCTTGGATGGTGTCATTAGAATATAAAAAATGCAATAAGGCAGAACAAAGCTCTACTTCAAAGAAATTGCTGTTTTACATTACAATCAAAATGTTTGGTGGCTCGACACACAGGCATAGGCAGTTTTACGGTACTTACAACACAATTAGATCATAATAATATAAGTGCCGAAGATTAGGCTGGAAGCAGCCTGTCTCCAAAATTGTGAACATACACATGAAAACCATTTACAACATCGCTGCATCAGTTACGATTAAATCAGCAAAATACATTTTTTTAAAACAACTGACCCATTCTGCAATTGCGGAAGCATCTTTTTTATTCCCTTGCATTAGTTTATAATCGATTTTCAAGTCCTTGTCTCAGTATACATCTTGGGTGTTTTAATGAAAAACAATCGCCACTGGGGGTCACTTTTCTCTCCTCACCTGATGATGTGCGTCAGGTTGGGTTCCAGCTGGTGACGATTGGCCGGGTTTCTCCAGGTAACATGCGGGTGGAAGTTGTCGTTCATGTACACCGTGGCAGTTTGGTAACGGTCACAGGGCCCCTTGAAGATGACCGTCTCGTTGCGGGAGCCGTACCACGGGTAGTGGCGACCGTCACAGTCCGAGATCATGGTCTGTTTGCCCGACGTGAGCTCAGGGAATTCCCAGCTGGTGCTGGACGACAGAGAACGTAGGATTAGGAGGCGGATACAGCAGAACATTGAAACTTTCCACTGGGAAAGAAAGTCGCAAGTCTTTACCACAATGTACTGCAGACTAAAGCTTTCTAAATGGGCTAAACATCTTTTACCTGGTACTCCTGACATAAGATGATGTCGTATCCCCTGAGAGTGCAGGAGGGGGGGGGGGGGGGGTGTTTGTCATTGAGGATGTGACTCATACATTTATGGCATAAATCAGAAATGTAACCCACCAAGTAGTTCAGAAAAATCATGATGTGAATTACACAACGAGGCATTGGGAGTAGACTGTCAAAGACTTTGATAACTAAAATACAAAAAAAAAGAGTTTTGCAGTTAAACCGGTTTCCAGATAATTCTTTTTAAAATGTACTTTATACGCACACTGGTGACAAATTTTTAAAGGTTAAAAATTGACTGAAGTTAGACCGGAAATAAATGTTAAGTAAGAATGATGGATTCAATAGAACTTTTATGAGATTCTTCACCAGTTTTAATGACTTGTATGTTTGCCTCATGCATAATTTTAACAGATGCGCATAAAATTAACAATTAGATGTTGCTCCATCACATTCTAGTTATCAATTTCCTTTGAAGTACTTTGTATATAAAATAGTACCAGTATCGTAGGTAATGTACAAAGTAATCTAGTTAGAAGTAAAAAATTTTCCAACAAGTCTCAGGAACTCCATCCATGTTTCAAATATTTGCTGCAATAAAGGTCCACTGACTCATCTAATATCAATCTTAACATCTGTGGCAGTCTTTCAATGGAAAAAAAAAAAGGTGAATATCAAATATTTTCTTCAAACACAAGGAAGAAAATCAAAGCCGCAAAAACAATAAATAGAAAAAGATCAAATCAAAAGTTGGTTGTTTCACAACAATTCCATCAATAGGGAAATTTGAAAGTCAACACAACAAGTAAACTTCATTCTTGTAACAAATTTCATCACTTCAACAACTCACTATCCCTCCTTGCCATAAGTGTTATGAAATGTCATATCAGTGCATGCCTGGATCCAGCCAACCTTCCAGGCTTCATTGTCAGAGAAGGGCGAAATTTCCACTGTAGCACTCGCCCTGAATTATGCATGATTTTTGCCCCTTTTTAGAGTTGATGTTGAACACGTAGACATTTAAAAAATGGTAACTTCATCTTTACAGACGAAACAGAGAGCTGAGAGAAAGCTCTAGGACTATAGCGAAAGATCTTGTCAGTTTGTTAGTATTTGAGCGTTTAATCAGCTGCTTGCACTGTAGCTTCCCGGGAAGCCGAAAACTGTTTCTGAGTGTTATAGGGTCTGCATGGGAACAAATATAGTGCAAAGCGCGACAGCTTGCTGTCGAGCAGGGTAATGCACTTTATTATTATTATTACTTGTCTAACAAACTACATTCATAAATGTACATAAACTGCACAATAATTGTCCAAAATCATAAAAATGGCCACCCATCGTCGAGTAGAAAAGTGGGTGTCTTAGACAGGTGGACCTTTTGGACAGTGTCATTACAGTGAAAAAAAAAGGGGGGGGGGGGGGCGTGGTCGTTTGTACAGTACACATACAGGTGATTGTCTTAGACATGTAGATGGCTGTTACAGTAAACTAGGTCAGATTTAACTGTGTATATATTATACATTATTGCCATACATGCAAAATGAGAAACTCCAATTTCTTTACTCACCCATGTGGGAAGTAGGGTCAGGTGAAGCAAAACAAAAAATAAAAGCATGATCTTGACTGCTCAGTCTAAAACTTCCTAAGTCACTTTTCAAGAGAGAACACTAGCAGACTATACCGATCCATGATGTGTTTACCAAATCTTTTAATCTTGCACAATTATAATGGCCAGGTGAAGACATGTGGTGGTGACAGCAGACATAGCCTTTTAACATAGTAGAACTAGGCTATCACAGGGTATGGATAATACAAATCCAGATGTCAAGAAACACAATTATTGCTCGTCAGGAAAAATATTATATTGGCTTTCTTTCAAGTCCAAGCTTGAAGTATAGTGAAAGTAGAAGTGCACTGGCACTGTGCAAGTCATCCTGTAAAATGAAAAACAAAAAAGTTGGGGGGGTCCAACAGCAAATAAGGGAGGACTTCCGTAACGAGCGACCACTATTAATTAAAGTTTATACTTGTTGGGCACCCCATGCTTTTATGGGAGACCGAAAGCCACTATACCTGGACATGACAAAATTACGGTCGTTTGCGCAGTTTATAAATAGATTAGAGATTTAGTTGTATAGTTCTAGATTATATCTACTGCAGCCAACTCTAGTGGAACTGCATTGCCATGCCATGGGTACTCATAGAACCTAGATCTACTAATAGATCTAATTATGTGCAGTCGGGAATCCCTCAGGGAAGTGTGCTAGGTCCGTTTCTATTTGTATGCTTCGTCAATGACCTCCCTGAAAATATCCTCTCTGCTACTTTTCTGTTCGCGGCGGATGATACGAAGATTTTTGCTGAAGTACTCGACTTTTCGGACAACCTCCAGGATGACTTGAACAGACTCCAGCTCTGGTCTGATGCATGGCAATTGAGGTTTAATGCAGAAAAATGCAAGGTTATGCACATTGGGAAAAATAGAAACCCATGCGAGTACAAAATGACATCCAAAGGTGAACGCATCACTCTAGAATCTGTGAGACTAGAAAAAGACCTAGGTGTGAATATTGATAGTGATCGAAAAGTCAGCAAACACGTGAGTATCCAGGTCAACAAAGCTAACAATCTTCTCGCACTGATCCGGAGAGGTTTCACAATGCTGGACAAAGTGTCCCTTTCTACTCTCTACAAATCAGTCATTCGTCCTCATCTAGAGTATGGAAATGTGGTCTGGCACCCCAGACTTAAAGGTGATGAAGAACAACTTGAAAAAGTGCAACGTCGGGCCACCAAACTAATTCCTGAACTACAGCACCTTGCTTACTGCGATCGTCTCAGAAAATTGGATCTGCCATCGCTGTACTATCGGAGAGCTAGAGGCGACATGATTGAATGTTACAAGTATTTAACAGGAATTTACAACGTAACGGGAAATATTTTACCCCGCGATCTTCACCTTAACACCAGGGGACACAGTCTAAAATTGAAAAAAACAAAACCATGTGAAAACAGCAGTCCGCCAAAACTTCTTCAGCATACGCACAGTTAACGCTTGGAATTCACTACCGGAAAATGTGGTGTCTGCACCATCCTTGAATGATTGAATGCTTTCAAGAATAGGATTGACATGGTCTGGAAGGAACATAAATTCTCTATGAACCTAGATTGGTTTCAAACTGCCAGATCCATGTCCCATGAGCACTAACCTACAGATACCAGAGTGTGAAAACAACGTGCAGGAAGGATAAGAAACGAAAGCAAGCAACGAAAGCAACGAACGGCTGATATGTGACTAGCCTGACCACAGCCGTACTTCATACTACTACTAGATCTAGATCTAGATCTAGAGATAAACTTTCAGTTAAATAAGACTTCAGCTAGGCCAAATCTGACTAACCTGAAGTTGGGCGTTCGGTATTTCAAGACTGCAGACGAGCTTTCATCAACTTGAGTTGGTTCTTTGTCGATTTTGGCCTCTATCTCGAGTATCCTGATGACGGGCCCAACGTTCTCATTGCTTGACGAAATATTTTCATTGCTATTGTTATTTTCTTTATCTAAGGCCCCGTTCCAAACCATGGAGGAACCGTGTCCCATTCCTTCCGAAGAATGAACGGAACGGTCCATTTGAAACCAGTGAAGGCCTCCGTGGTTTTATTTTAAGCTATTGCAGCATGTGCTACTTCCAGAATCTTTCACGAAGGCCTTAGAGATTCTGTTACCATGTCCTTCTTTTTGTTTACGTCAGTATACTCTCGATACCATTTTTGTGCAAAACACGCAAGCTTCACATGTCTCTTTAGAAAGATTATCTGTAATAACCATATAATATTCTTGCAACAATGAAATCTTTTACATCATATTATTTAATCTATACAGCTGGTATACTTAGTATTATTCTAGATTATTGAAATGTTATTTCTTTGGACCCAGAGAGTAATACCCAGACCACCGTTCTATGAACCGGAAACAGCTGTTGTTTATATTTTGGTTCCTTTCCTCGTCACTCGTCACACTTTCTGTGAGTACATCATTCATGATCGGTTAAAGGTGATCGAAGGAAACCATCTAATCCACTTTTACGACACCTTTACTTATGCTGTCGATCCTTAAATGTCCTGGGCGTATAGATCTATCTGAAGAGGTGTCAATTAAAAGAAATTATAATATTGTTTGAAAACAAGGGAAAATAAACTTATCGAGTGGAGTGTACCACACTGTACTTCTGGTGATTGTCAATAATTGGAGACAAGTAAGTTGATAAATATATATAACTTGACATGACATAAAAGAAACGACAGTCCCGATGATTTCAGAAATTTGTAGAATCTAGATCTAGACCATATTTTTATGGGTGGTCAAGGGTGAGGTTTGGTTTCCGCTTTCGAAAATCGTTTCACTCTGGTTTTTACCCCTAGATCTATCCCTAGCTGATGATGAATAAAAAAAGTCAGTGGTTCCAGAGAAGTTTGGGCGTGGACCTTGACCTCGTGGGTGCGGTCGCGATATAATTATGTAATACTATTAGTACAATAATGAAATGGTTGTTTAGTCAGGGGCTCAGGACTTACTTTAACTAGATTATCTAGATGTTTGTTTGATTGTTTGTTGCCAATTTGCTTGCGTGAGTTACTAATCTAGAACATTGTCATTGAGCTTTAAATGAGTAATTTTACAGTCTAAAACTGTTGCTCTTAGTCTTAGACAGTAACAAGGAATTGGAAAGAATGAGAAAAGTTTAATAAAAGACCAGAGTCAGAGTTATAGTAAATTACTAAAGGTAGTGTCAATTGCCACCGAGTGACGCGGTGGCAATTGACAAAAATGGACTTTTTGTCAATTGCCACCAAGTAAATTGTACATAGCTCTTTTGCGTTGGTGGGTAGATCTAGCTTATTGTGCTCGAGTGCTCTGTGTTGTGCGTTCGCCTCTCTGTCCGTCTGTGTGTGTTTGTGTGTGAGTGTGCGTGTGTGTGTGAATGTGTGTGTGTGTGTGTGTGTGTCTTTTCCTGACCCCCGTCCCCCGATTTATGTTCCCCGGTATAACGTGAATTTCTTCTTCAGTTTGTGTGCGTTTGTGACCTTCTACTTCTAGAATTGCCTGTGTTGGTTCTACACCAAAGTGTAGGCTAAGGCTAGCCTAGATCTAGGCCTACGTCTCATCGAAAACACGCCAAGTTGGTACCGTAGTTCTAGACTAGATGCTCATCCAATGAAATTAGTTGAGAACAAATTGACCCATTAGACACACATTATGTATAAAGCTAAAGATGGTGTAATTTTCAGACTTGACACCACTCCACTCGGTGGCAATTGACAAAAAGTCAATTTTTGTAAATTGCCACCACGTCACTCGGTGGCAATTGACGCTACCATTACTAAAATACCAACTGGCAAAAGATATTCGATGTCTCTGGCAAGCACCCAGAAACTATACATACACAGAGAAGTACTCCTGCGCTCATATGCACTGCTTTGGGGGTCAAACTGCGTACTGTTTGCTGCAGATCACACATATATAATATAGCAGCTATAAAACTGTCGCAAATCAATTATTTTCAAGAAAATTTTTAACCTAACTACAAAATATCAAATTATGGGTTAAAAAGAGGAGGGGTGGGGGGGGTGTAAGATTTTTTAAAACTTGATCTTGACGAACGAAACATTTTGATTGGTCTATCTCCATTGAAGACGTCTCCGGATGAAACTGTGATAACCAGGTAGGATTTGTTCCTGAAGCCTGAAGGGTGCCTGGGATGCTATTCACACAGATGAGAAATAGGCCTTTATGACCAGACTAGTTCATGATTAAGTTGTTTTTTTATGGTGCAGTTTGTTACTTCAAACTTTCTGAAATGAATGCTGTGAATACAACTGGGAGTGGGAATGAGACTGTAGATCAAAATTGTTCTTGCGGGACTGGTGCTGTCTGGTCATGTGTTAAGTGTAGTTGCAATTTTGCAATATATGGTGCAAAGTTTCATTTAAAAATGAACCTGAGATAATGCTGGTGTGTATATATATTTAGATAATCAGTCAACTTCCGAAGATTTTTTTTTTTTAATCCCTTTTCCAACATCTAAGCTCTATAACCGTTAAAAATTGTTCAACTTTTCTGACTTTTCACCATTAAGTTAAAATATGATGTACTTGGCCTATAGACGGAGTATTGGTGTTGCTGACCTTGAGAACTGAAATTTCTCATTTTACTTGCTTGCTAAGAACTCAGGCTTAGCACCAGCAATGTGTAATATATATATCATAAATATGTGAGGCAGCACCATGGCGAAATCAGGCACTCGTCAAAATAATCAAAGTGAAGAAACTGGCATTTTTCTGCAGGTTTATTTTGATAGAATTTTTGTTTTTTGGCTCAACACCTTTCATGCCCATTAAAGAACGCATTTCTGTTAGGATTTTACTGAAAAAAGGTTGATTAAAGGCACAAAATAAGGTAAATTTTCAGTTTCCTTAGACTGTCAAGCTAAGGAAATAACTCATCTTTGGCAGCCAGTTTCTCACTAACTTTACCCCTGAAACCAGGTGACCCCCCACCTCCTTCATTCGCTAATGTCTCGACTTGTATTCAAGATTTATGATTTATGGATATTTTAAAATCCAAAGCAAGACAAACGAACATCGGTGACAGTGCTGTGGAAGGGGTATTGAAGTGGGGGGGTGTGACTGAATGTATTTTGAGTATATATTTTATGTATTGTAAACTGACAATTGTTGTAGACATGTGCTTTCAGAAAATTTTTTGTTCAAGTTGGGGAAAAGATCTTATTTTTAACATTTTTTTTTTTCAGTTAGAGCAGGCAACATTTCAAGATGAGGAAACGCCCGATTGTACAAAAAGTGGATGATGTCCAGATCTCAGAGGAGGAAACGACCACTCAAGTGTGCACGTCTGCGTGTCTGTCTGTGTGGGATTCCTTCCTGAGGCTGGACGATCAGTACACCAAGCAACTTGCCTTATGCGCCACCAGGGATGCCCCCCTAGGCTATCTCCGGCCATTGATGAAAGTTCTAGAAATCAGTTGCCACGGAGTACCCTGGATACTTGGGACTGCTGTGATGTTTCTGTGTTCTCATAGATCTCAAGACATTGAAATCTCTGTGAATTTGTTTTTTGGTAAGTAAAAATAGGATGGCAAAACCTGGCACTTGCACTCACATGCACACACACACACACACACACACACACACACACACACACA